>NC_067402.1:215343165-215643165 GCF_016432865.1 Antechinus flavipes
GGCAGTCTCATACATGTTAAACATACTAAAATATATTTTAAATATCATATTTGTGTATGTATTTGTACAGTTCTCTTGTTCACAAGAAAAATCAGATTCAGAAAGGTGATAATAACCTGGAAAGAAAAACAAAAATGCAAGTAGTCCACATTCATTCAAAAAAGAAATTGTACAGAATTTCTAATTCATTAATATTTACGTTAAAATAATAAGGCATTATCATGATTACTATCATAATGCTCTGTATATTTATTCTCAGCTTAAAACCTGTTCCTAAATATTTAAATACAATTCTAGAGAATTTTAGTGCTTGAGAAGAGATCATAATATTAAGTTCCTTTTTATTTGTACATTCCTTTTTATTTTTACTTAAATCTTTGCTTAGTTGTTGGTAAGTCTTTGCTTTTAATCTAAATCCTTATTTTAGCAAGCATATAAAAGCATCCTGGATAGTTATTCCTAGTTAGTTATCAGTGAGCATCCCATGAGGAATTCATATTATGTGCCATAAACTTAGTGAACAGTTTCTCCATGACGCAATCATTTTAAGATATTGGCTTAGTTCAACTCTTTGTTGTTTGAATTACTTGATAAATCAATTTCTAGGGTCCAGTTCATTCACAGAACAAGACTACTTACCTGTTCAAAGTACATCACTTTTGTCCTCTAGTTGCCATATTGGCTTTCTGTCAGGTTTCACATTGATTTCAAAGTTTTATTGTTGGCTTTTACAGCACTTAATGGCTTGATACCTTCTCACATTAATGATTTGCTTATCCCTAAGGGCCCAGAATAAAATTTGAAATCTTCATCTGCTGTTTGGATGTCAGTCTTAAATATCACCTTGAGATGTGGAGTTGAAGGGATACTGCCTTCTGTGCACTTTGTCTTCTTTTCTAATCTCTGTAACGTTAAAAAGAAAACATCTTTTTCCCAAAGTTCATTTGGGCATCATGATAAAAATGCACTTTTTAAAATCTTTGGAATAGTCAAACATATATATATATCTTTGTTTTCTTAATAAGGAGTATTTAAAAAAAACTGGTCAAATGAAAAATAATTATAACTTGTTGAGATGATGAGATATTTGAAAAGCAATTGTATTATTATATTGATATATTATTCTATTGACAGGACAGCTAGATGTTGCAGTGAATAGAGATGGGTCTGAAATTAAAAAGTCAAGTGTGAGTTCAAATCCAGACTCAGAACTTTTACTATTTGTGTCATTCTAAGCAAGTCACTTAATCCTGTTTGCTTCAGTGCCTCATCTGTAAAATGAAAAAAAAGAAAAAAGAGTTAGAGAGGAAATGGCAAACCATTTTAGTATATCTATCAAAAAAACTCTAAATTGGGACATGAAGAGTAATATCTGACTGAAAAATGACTGAATGACAACAATATTATATTGATTTCAAATAATGTAATTTAAAAAATCTTCCTCTAAGTGAAAGAATAATTACCCCCCCCCCCCACCCATTTTGGTATTATTCAAAGGAGCTGTGGTTTTCATCTGTTTTAAAGAACTGTGGGAACTTATTCCCGATGAAACATATTATGTATTAGTCAAATCCTGGGGAGTACTATGATATATGTAGAAAGTGTCACTTGCCTAGGGCTGCATAAATAATTAGTATTAAAGGAGCATTTGAAGCAAGATTATCTTGACTTTAATACCAGAAATTCTATTTATTTCACTCACAACTTTGTAACCTAGGTTGTCACTTAATTTTGTGTGTATGTGTGTGCTTCCATTTTCTCATCTCTAAAATGGGAATACAAATACTCCTATCTCACAGAATTTTTATGACTACACAGTGAGATATCATGTAAAGAACTTTGCATTCTCCAAAGATATATAAAAAAGGCAATTCATGAAATGCACAGAAAATGTTTGGTTTTTTATTTGATGTAGCATTTTTGTAGGTGTCTAATGCCAAACAAAAAAGTAATATTATGTAATCATAATAATATGTTATATAAATTGATATGTGAAATTATATTTATAATTATACATTGTATACTATTCCATGAGTGGAATTATTCCAAGACAATTATAACATAAACATTATGTTATAATAAATATCCATATGATGCCATAATAAATATAATAAATTAAATATAAAATTAATAAATAATAACAGCTAACATTTACAAGCTCCTACTATATGCTAGCCAATGTATTAAGAACTTTAAAATCCTTATCTCAATCAATTTTGAGAGGTAAGTGTTATTATTATCCTGGGATATAGGTGCTATTATTATCATCCCTATTTTACAGATGAAGAAACTGAGATGGGCAGAAGTTAATATTTGTCCAGAGTCACATAGCTAGTAGCTATCTGAGGCTGGATTTGAATTCAGGTTTTCCTGACTCTGGGTTCAGTGCTCTATCCAGTATGATAACAGATAAACTAAGGAAAATCTTCATTATCATGAATATTAAGAAATCCCCCCAATTTTTTTTCTTACTTTGTTACCTGAAAGATCAAGCTTCTAATTTGAGGATATTTCCCTATGATTTTTTCCTTTTTTTGTCAATAATATTTTGGTTTTTTCCTAATTACATATAATTTCATAGCTTTCAACACTCAGTTTTATTAGATTTTAAGTTTTAAATGTTTCTCCTTCATTCTTCCTTCTATAAAACAACAAGCAATCTGACACAACTTATAAATGCAATCATGTTAAAAGTATTTCCACATTAATGATGTTGGGAAAGAAGAAACAGGTCAAAATGAAAAAATCCATGAAAATAAAACAATCCAAACCATAAAGCAAAAATAGTATACTTCAATCTGCATTCAGATTCCATAGTTCTTTCTCTGGTTCTAGACAGCATTTTTCATCCTGAGTTTCTTAGAATTATCTTGGATCATTGTGTTGCCAAGAAGAATTAAATCTATCATAATTGATCATCAAATAATGTTATTATTTTTATGTACAATGTTCCCCAGGTTGTGTTCATTTCACTCAACATCAGTTCATGTAAATCTTTTCAGGTTTTTCTGAAATTCACCTGCTCATTATTTCTTTCCTCACTATTCTTAATGTGAAAGATTTGATTTGGTAAATGACAATTCAAGTTCATGTTAACTTTTATTATTGACATTTTCCCCCTAAAAAATGTTTTGCTTGAAATCTGTTGATGTAATATGTTATTTTTAATATTGGAATTCTTAATGCACTATTTTCATCATCGATCAAAGCAAAATCACTAAATTTAGATGACCACTTTAGTGCCTGTTATGAAATGTCAGTGGCACTTGAAGAAAGAGTCTGTAGTAGAATGAAAAAAAAAAAAAGCATTGATTATAGATGCACAGAAGTTGGATTTGAATCCTGCCCCTAATATTTACTATCTTTGTGACTTTGTGAGAAGTCATATAATCTCTCTGGGCCTCAGTTTTCTCATCTGTATAATGAAACATTTAAAAATATACAGAAGAGAGTAGAAGGAAGTTCAGAAAGGATCATAAACAAGCAATGCAGTATTATTATTATTACATTGAATTTAATATACAGTTGAAAAATGAGCTATAAATATTAGTGAGTCCCTGATTCATATACAATTCAATTTTCTATTCTGTTCTTTATGTTTATTAAGTTCATAGTGATAATAAGCAATATAGAACTTCAAAATTTTCAAAGTGATTTGCTTATATTCTTTCACTTGATCATAATAAAAAGGGAATGTTTAAAAATGTAAGTACATATTAAATAATGGGATCATATTAGATGATTTGTATGTTCCTCTCTTCTTTTAAATCATGATCCTGTGATCTAAGATAAATCTGGAAAGAATGGCTAGATTTCATAAAATACAGAAGGAAGAAACCTGAGTTAAGGAAACACAATCTAAGAAACCCTCGTGGAATCACATTTAAAAACATCACAAAAAGAAGGAAATAAATCATAGATCATATTAATAGTTAAAAGAAGCACCTGAGAAGAATCAACAACTTTAAATCCTATACTTAACTTCCTTTTGTTTGTTTGTTTGTTTCTATGAGAATTTTTTTTTTAATGGGAATCAATTACACATCCATTGAGGATAGTCTTAATGAAGACATAGCAAGAACAACAAAAACAAGTTAGCTTTAATGCATAATTTTATATATAAGATAATGTTTTATGATAAGAAGAACCATGCTTTTAATGTCTTTGACATTAAATATTAAATGTATCAAAATAATTTAGAACTACTGATCTCCTAAATCATAAATTATATGATATCTAAGCACACCCAATTTACAGAGACAGAATCTCCAGGATGAATGAATGTGAAAATAGAATTTCAGTGGCTAAACTGGTGAGTGGATATGATTCTGGAAACCAGAGTCCAAGGATTTGGGGCTGAATTTTAAAATTAACATCATTTTAAGTATCTCCAAATATGTTTTATAAAACTTTAAAAATAATTTTATCACCAAGGCTCTTTAGACCAGAAAACTCATTTAAAAATCTCTAGGGTAAAATAGTCAATGAATTTGTTTAATTATCACTTAGGTCATGTTAGAAATTTTGATAAAAACATAACTTTAAAATCAGTATTATTTTTAATCTTTAAAAATTTTTATGTTTTATTTTTTCCAATTCCATGTAAAGACAATTTACCATTAATTTTTCAAAATTTTGAGTTCCAATTTTGTATTCTGTCTTCCTCCTTCTTCTTTTTTGAAGAGGCAAGCAGTTTGATTTTGATTATATATGGGTAGTCATGCAAAACATATTTCCATATTTTTAACCTGGGTGGAATGTAGGTCTTATTAAAAGACAGATGAAAAACTGAGGTGCATTTATATTGTTTTCTTCAATTAATGGGATTTAACTAATAGTTACACTGAGCAGAAAGCCCTTGGAGAATAATGAAAACTCCTAAAAACTAGAAATGGGCTTAGAAACATAGAAATTTAAGCAACAAGACACTTTAAGTATATACATGGAATATATTGTCCTTGACATATGTCCTACCTTAGAAAATAAAACTATTACACAATATTTTAAATTACATTTGGCATGGTGCATAATAATGAGACAAGCTTCTTATTTTTAGAAAATGTACTGTGGAAATGATAGTATCAGAAATTCCAGAATTAGCTAACCATCCATGAATATTCAGTACTGCTTTTACAATGCTCACATTTCTATCCAAGGACTCTCGCAACACAACATAATATTCACTTCTTTTCTTAGTGCACAGATGGGAAAACTGAAGCCGATAGACATAAGGACACTTTCTCAAGTTCACAGAAGACAGTGATGGATCTGCTGGGAAAGTCATGCTCCCATGTTCCCAACCTTCTGTTCTGAACACTAGAATACACATTCTTATGTTGCCTGCTGTGATAGGTGTTGTGTCTCAGAACAAAAGTTTTATTAAAATTCCAGACAAAAAGTGATATAAAAATATTTTTAAATGCTTTGCATTGAGGCCAAATAATTCTTTCATTTTATAATGGGAGAATTCATTTTAGTTATACCATTTTGTGACAATTCTTCAAATTAATTTTTATCTCTTGTTAACTCAAGCACAAATCCTGCTTAAATTATACAAATATTGCCATCATTTGGGAGATATCAGCCACCAAGGATCTAGAGTGTGCACCGATTAGTTTTTATTATATTGCCACTGACATGTTTTGTGTATTTATTTACTGAAGTCACATGAAGCTAACAAATTACAAAATTAGCTATGGTATTCTTTCTTCTTTTTTCTCCAACTAATTATATAAATAATTTCTAAATTTACAAGTAAACAAATTTTTCTGAAACCTCTTAAAACATATTGTTTTAGAGAAAGTAGTATGAAGGATTCCATATCATTACAAAAATATTTCATTAAAATAATGTAGTACAGTTGTCTAAATAAATATAACAAAACTTAAGATTATAAATTATGGCTATTCTTAGTCAGGAAAAGTTGTAAAATATTTAATTAATACCTACTGAGTGTCAATTACTGTGAAACTTGTAAAATATTTAATTAATATATACTATGTGCTAGTTACTGTGTTACAATCTGAAAATATAATGAAAAGCAAAACCAATTGATGCCTTTGAGGAGCATGCATGCTAGTGGCAAGGGGTGTACAAAATTAAATATATGCAAGATAAATTGGAGATAATCTCAAAGTGAATACATTAATATGGATTAGGAAGACTTCTTGTAAAAAGGGATTTTTAGGTAGAACGTAAAAAATGCCAGATAAGCCAAGAGTCAGAAGAAAGAAAGTAGAACTTTTCAAGTATAGAAGGCAGCCAGAGAACAATTTGTGGAATTTGACATAGAAGTTTTGTGTGAAGATCAGTATGAAACCAATGTCACTCAATCACAGAATATATGAAGAGGAGTAATGTATAAGAATACTGAAAAGTTTAAAGAAAACAAGTTTAAAAGGACTTTAGAGCTAAACAGAAGATTTTGTGAAGTCAAAAATTAAGGGAATTCTGGAGTTTATTGAGTAGGTGGTTTACATATGCCTGAGCTTTAATAAGGTCAGTCAATAAACATTTGTTAAATATCTCCTGTCAGACACTGTGCAAAGTACTATTTTGCACTAAAAAGTACTAAAAAGTAGCAAGAAAAGAGTTGTTTATTTCTCAAATATATAGAGAACTAAACCAAATTTCTAAGAATGCAAGTCATTCCTCAATTGATAAATGGTCAAAGAATATGAATAGACAATTTTCAAATGAAGAAATTAAAGCCATTTATAGTCATATTAAAAAAAGTCCTTGAAATCACCATTGATTAGACAAATGTAAATAAAAACAAATTTTGAGGTACCACCTCACACCTATCAGATTAGCTGAAATGACAGGAAAAGGTAATATTAGAAGGGATATGGAAAAAGTGGGACACTAATACGTTTGGGTTTTTTTGTTTGTTTTGTAAGTTTTGTAAGGGTTAAGTGACTTCCCCAGGTCATACAGATAGGGAGTGTTAAGTGAATAAGACCAAATCTGAACTTAGGTCCTCTTGACTTCAGAGTCAGTGCTCTATTCACTCTGTCATTTAGTTGCCCCAATACTAATGCATTATTAGTGGAGTTGTGAAGTGATCCAATTATTCTGGAGAGCAATTTGGAAAACTATAAAATTATGCATACACTTTGATCAGCAATGTCTCTACTGGGTCTGTATCCCAAAGAGATCATAAAAGAGGGGGAAAAAAACTGACATGTGCAAAATGTTTTTAACCACTCTTTTTGTGGTGGCAAGAAATTGGAAATTGAGTGGATACCTATCAATTGGGGAAAAACTTATGGTATATGAATATAATGGAATATTATTGTTCTATAAGAAATGGTTGAGCATGCTGATTTCAGAAAAGCCTGGAAAAACTAACATGAACTGATGCTGAGTGAAGTGAGCTGAACTAGGATAATATTATTCACAGTAGCAGCAAATTATGTGATGATTAACCATGATAGACTTGGCTGTTTTCAACAATGTGTCAATTCAAGACAATTTCAATAGACTTAGGATGGAAAATTCCATCCACATCCAGAGAGAGAGAACCATGGAGACTAAATGTGTATTAAAGAATAGTGTTTTCACTCTTCTTTGTTTGATTTTTTTCTCATTTTTCCCTTTTTTGATATCTTTTTTTTTTGCACAACATGACAAATAAGGAAATTTGTGTAAAAGGATTGTATATGCATAACCTATATCAGAATGCTTGCTCTCTTGGGGGGGGGAGTGGTAAGAGAGGGAGGGAGAAAAAATTTGGACTTAAATTTTTGGGAAAATTAATGTTGAAAACTATCTTTACATGCATTTGGAATAAAATATTCTTAAGAGAAAAAAAAAAAGAGTCCTTGCCTTCAAGGGGCTCAAAATCTGATAATAGAGACAATGAGCAAACAAATATGTACCAATAACCTATATACAGGGAGGAAAAAGGGAAATAATTCAAAGAGAATAAACACTAGAATTAAGAGGACTTGAGTGAGGCTTACTTTAGATGACATAATTTTGGGGGGCTCAAAGGAAGCAAGGGAAGTCAATGGGTAGAGATGAGGAAGAAAACATTTCAGTATAGGGAACAACCAGATGCTCAAAACAGAGAAGTATAGGATCTTGCTCATGGAACAAGAAAGAGATCAATGTTACTAGTTTAAAGAGTTTGTGATAGGGAGTAAGATGTTAAAGACTTTAAAAGGATGTATGTGTGGGTTAGAAAATGGCTGAAATGCCAAAGAGATAATTTTGTATTTGATCATAGAAGTTGAAGGGTGTCACTAGAGTTTATTGAGTGAAGAAAGGTAATACAGTCAGACCTTCACTTTAGGATCATCACCTTGGGAACTGAATAGAAGATGGATTGGAGTGAAGAAGAGATTTGAGACAGGTAGATCTACCAGCAGGCTAATGACGTCCAAATGTGAGGTGATGAACCTCTGCATTAGAATGGAGACAGAATCAGAGAAGAGAAGAGGATATATGTGAAAGATGTTACAAAGATGAAATTGACAGACCTTCACATCAGTTTGGATATGGCAGTATTATTGAGATACAGAAAGAAGTTGAGAGCAGCATCTAGGTTGTATTTTTGAAGGAATAGAAGATGATTTTTCTCTCTCTCATGATAAAAAAGATTGAAAGAAGGGAAGATTTATGGGGAAAGATAATGAATTCAGTTTTGACATATTGAGTTTTTGATGTCTAGTAAATATTCAGTATGGAAGAAAGTTAGTTGAAGATGCGAAATTAGAAATGGGCAGTGAGGCTGGTGTAGGATATGTAGATTTGAGAATCATCAATATAGAAATGGTAATTAAACAGGGGAACTGATAAGTTGACAGGTGAAGTAGCATAGAAAGAAGAGAAGAGGATCCAGGACCTGTGAGACACCTCCAGGGAATGATCTAAATGTAGATCCAGCAAAGAAAATTAGCAGTGGTCTTTTATGTGAGCGGAGAAACCAGAGTATGGTATCCAAAAAACCTAGAGAGAAAAGAAATCAAGAAAAAGAGGAAGCTCAATAGTGTCAAAGTCTAAACAGTTCAAAAAAGAATGAAGATTGCTAAAAAGTTATTGAATTCGTCAACTTTGGTAACTTCAGATAGAGTACTTTTGTTTGAATGGTGAAATCAGAAGCTAGATTGAATTGAATTGAATATGGATAAGAATAAAGAGACTTGAAACAGAGAGACCAATTAAAATAGTTGTTTTGACAATAGTCAAGGCATCAGATGATGAATGCCTGTACTAGGATGGCAGCAGTTTCAGAGGAAAGAAGTGGGTCATATATGACAGATGTTACAGAATGAATTGACAAATTTTGGCAGCAGATTGAAAATTAAGAGTGGTGAAAGTGAGAAGTTAAGGATAACACCTAGATTATAATTCAAAGTAACTAGGAGCTAAGGTGGCAGCACTCTAAACTGATAGCAAAGTTAGAAAGAGAGGAGAATATAATGATGAGGTCAATTTTTGATAGGTTGTTTAAAATGTCTACAAAACATTCAGTTTGAAATGTCCAGCAGCCTATTAAGGTTGTTGGAGGTGCTAAGAATTGAGGTCTGGAAGCAAGTCAGGTCTAGAAAATAGATCTGAAAATCAGGGGGTAGAGATAATTCATGGAAAGTGGTGAGATCACCAAATGAAATTGTATAGTGGAAGAAGAGAGATCAGAGAGAGCTTGGGCAATATTCACAGTGAGAAGTAGATGAAGACTAAGTAATGATCCAGCAAAGAACACTAAGGAGTAGCCAGTGCACTTAATCATTCAGTCAAGAAGAACAAAAAATTATTAATCACTTGCTAGATACTAGGTACTGTACATTAATAAATTCTTGTTGATTAACATGGTAGTGACATTCTAATCATATTCCTTCCTTATCCAGCTTTGGAGAACATCCAGTCTTATAGCAGAAATATTACTAAGAAAACAGTATCAGTAAGTCATGTATGATCAGTCATTTTTTAAATGATTCCTTAAAAGTTCTGAAAGACCCTCACTTTCAACTTCCTTATTTTTCAATAGGAAAAAATAACCCTTAGAGAGGAGAAGTAATTTATATAAAATTACACAGAAAATAAATGGATAATCTGTTATTGAAACTCAAATCTTCTGCCTTCAAAACCACTTTTCATTAAATCATCCTACTATATTTTCATAAATTTGAGGAAATACTTTAAAATTATTTTAGAGTCTATATTTCATAAGATTTGATGAAAACATTTTGATGGCTTAATCATAAAATTATTCTTATTATTGGTTAAACTGGGAATATTAAGCATATTTCAATCTTACTACTACTGCCCAAATGTTTATATTATCTAATTGTTTTTCTGTTGGAGAACTGATCAAGAAAAACTTCAACAGATGTTGAAATAAAGAAAACAGTACATTAACAATCTAAGGCAGAGGAAAATGGCATGGTCAATAATTTAAATGAAATGCATACTTTGCTTTTTACCCAGAAAGCCACAGTAATTTTATGAAGAAATTAACTGAAAGTAATCTTTATTAATATGTATTTAATTCATGTAGATCTAAAACTCTGTATATTCCTTATGAATAGGGATTGATTCATTATATGTATATCCTTAGTGTATAGCACAATACACAGCACATAAAAATGCATAATCAATACATGTTGATTGAACAACTACATATTTCATTATTTGGAAAACTTTGAAAATCAAAAGGGAAATTTCTCAATTGGTTCACTTTCCATGGTGTATAAAGAGTCATTTAGGAACTTTGGCAGGTGTGCTTATTATTCCAAGCCACCTAGGTACCATTATATGAATTACAGCCCCAATACACAATGCTATAGAGTGGCATGAACTTGTAAATGTACTTTATTAAGAACATGAATTACTCCCAGATAGAGTATTTATGGCTACTATGATGATATTTTTCAAGTATATTGCTTTCTTTTAGTTAAAGTAATTCAGGATCAACTTTAGAATTACAATAAGCCTTCATTTATCTTTCCTTTTAAAGCCATAATTCCCAAATGATGCCATTTCCCTGCCTTGTTCTTCCTGATATCTTTGCAAACTCACTTTTAACAAATGGTTCTTTCACATTCTTCCAATCACCTGATGATGTCTCACATTTTGTTTTCTTCTATGTAAAAATACTCAAGAAATGCTTGTTTGTGCTTATTTTTCTCTCTCTTAAAAGGATTCTAATACATTTGTAGGAAGTTGGCTTGGTGTTGGGAGATGAGAACAAATAAGCACTCCATTGTGTAGGTTCAAAAAAAAGCTTGAGTGCTTTTACCTGCAAATGGGAGTATGGGGCTATGGGGCTATGGGGCTATGAGGCAAATTGCCTCATGGATGCTAAAAATTTTTCATTCAATTTGTTTATATCATTTTGGGGGCTTCCTTATCTTTCATGTTTCTTTATTTTTTTTTATGTTGTGTTTTAGTTTTCTTCCACTTTATTCAAAGACACCTTCTTTTTTGATTTCTACTTTAAGTATTATAGAAAAGTCATCTCTACTGATGTATTTCATTGCTATTTAATAAATGTTTTAAAATATCCACTGTTTACTTTACACTTATACATAGATGGCACACATATAAAAAGGATAAGTTTTATACCCATTAGTTTGCTTTTTACTGAAAGACATAATATGTAAACATGAGATCATTTGAACACTAACAATTTGTGAATTAGGAAAAGCTTCCCAAAGGAGGGGAGATCTAAAGGAAGCCAAGAATTCTCAGAGGTGGAAGTGAATTGAATGAATGAATTGGAAGTATGGGAGTACAGGGGCATTGAATCAGAGGACCCAGAGTGGGAGACAGAATGCTGAAATCACTTATAGTTACTGTAAGTGATTTAAGAGACTCCTCCCAAACAGCTTTCTCTATGTCCTACTGGCTATGGAAGAGTCTGAGCCTGAGAAACTGTAATGATATACATAAATACTGATCAAGAAGGCCAGTGGGGTATGAAAAATCTGTCTCCAGAACAAAGTGGGAGCAACAAGTCTTGGAACAAAATTGACAAAATAGCCTATTTTTATACCCCCCCCTAAATGGTCCATGCAATCAGGATTTTTGATGTAGACAAAATTTAGTGTTTAAAATTTTAAAGGAGAAAATACTTCTTTTTGGAATATCTTTTCAAAGACTCCCAATTCATATCCTGTGGTACATAAACATTTCAAGTTTAGTAGATTTGTGACTTCGGCTTGGCTCAATTTCCTCAACTATAAGATGGTGATAATAATAGTACCTACTTCCCATGGTTGTTATTTAGGATCAATAGTAAGATATATATACATACATTTATATACTTTAAAGTATGCAGTACAATGTCTAGAAAATGACTACTGTTGTATAAATGATTATTTCATCCCTACCCTTCCTTTGAATACCAATTTGAGAAAGATTATTCATAATTTATTGTTCAGCAAGTAAAAGAAACACGTTGAACAATACATGAATGTATTCAGTCATTTTTGACATGCTAAGAGTCATAAAACTACTGTTTTCTGAGTTCAAACCTGACCTCAGTCACTTCACCCTGTTTGCTTTAGTTTTCTCACCTATAAAATGAACTGGAAAAGGAAATGGCAAAGCAATGTAGTATCTTTGCCATGAAAATGCCAAATGAAGTCATGGAAAGTGAAACATTGACAAAACAGCAATTTTGAAAACTTTCATTTATTGTTCAATGTGTATCTAATACTGTCTGACACTAGTAAGTATCTAAGGCCAGATTTGAGTTCCTCAGGGTCAGCTCTCTGTCCACTATATCATCTAGTTGTTTTAAAGTTGGGATATAAATAAAATTTCGATAATCCCTTCTTTCATGTTGGGATATTGTTCAAATCAATTTAATTCAATGCAGAAAACATTTATTCTCTAATATGTTATAGGAAATGTACTAAGTGTTGGGAATATAAGTAAAACATATAAAATAAATAAAATGTATTATATATAGGTATATATAAACTTTGAGTAGTTTACATCAGAATGAAAGATTCAAAGATATATACAGAGAAATAAGTTTGAGACAACTGAGGAGGGAGAAAACTAAAAGCTAGCAGTTTTCAAAAAGGTTTAATGGAGGAAGTGACCCCTGAACTGAATCATTAGAGAAGACAATGAGTCTAAAAGCACAAATATGGATCTTACTTCAGATATGGAAGGCCAACAAAAAGGCACAAAAAAGAGAAAGCCTAAAAGTAGAGCTTTGGAAAATCATTTTACTTGTGGGAGATGGATAATAATCCAACAAAAAAATTGAGAAGTTGCCAAAAAGGTATGTGGAGGGTGAGAAGAAAGTGACATGAGGCAGCTAGGTGGTGTAGTGGGTAGAGCACCAACTCTAAAGTCAGGAGGACCTGAGTTCAAATCTAACATCAGACTTTTAATACTTCCTAGCTGTGTGACACCGAGCAAGTCACTTAACAACCATTGCCTCAGGAAAAAAAAAAAGGCAGTAAGATAAAGCCAAGGAAAGAATGAAGATCCTGGAGGAAAAGATTTTTGACTGTTTCTTTTCTTTTTTTCCTTAACATTATTTTATTTTTTCAATTATAGGTAAAGATAGCTTTCAATATTCATTTTTGTAAGTTTTGCAGTTTCAATTTTTTTCCTTCTGTTCCTTACTTACCCCCAAGATAGCAAGCAATTTGACATAGATTACACATGTACAATCCTTTTAAATACCTTTGCATATTTGTCATGTTGTGCAAGAAAAACCAGATCAAAGGAGGAAAAACAAAAACCATGAGAAAGAAGAAGCAAACAAACAAACAAAGATGAATACACTATTCTTTGATCCATGTTTAATACTCATGACTGTGGATAGAATTTTCCGAACCAAGTTTATTGGAGGTTGTCTTGAATCATAACATTGCTGAGAAGAGCTAAGTCTACCATAGTTGATTATCACCTACTTTGCTGTTACCACATACAATGTTCTCTTAGTTCTGCTCAATTCACTCAGCATCAATTCACATAAAACTTTCCAAACTTTTCTGAAATCAGCCTATTCATCATTGCATCTAGAACAATAATATTCCATTACATTCATATACCATAATTTGTTAAGCCTTTCCACAGTTGATGGGCATTGATGTAATTTCCATTTCTTGCTACCACAAAAAGAATTATTAAAAACATTTCTGTATATGTGGGTCTTTTCTTCTTTTTTATGATCTCTTTGGGATATAGACTCAGTAGTGGCATTGCTGGATCAAACTGTGGCATGCACAGTTCTATAACCCTTTGGATACAATTCCAAATTGCTCTCCAGAATGGTTGGATCATTTCACAACTCCATCAATAATGCATCAGTGTTACAGTTTTCCCATGTTCCTTCCAACATTCAGCGTTACTTTTTCCTGTCATATTAGTTTATCTGATAGGAGTAAGGTACTACCTCAAAGTTCTTTTAAATTGCATTTCTCTAATCAATGCTTATTTAGAGCATTTTAAAAATTTGATTATAGGTGTACTTAATTTTTTTCATCTTAAAATTGTCTAGTCATATCCTTTATCAATTGGGGATGATTTGTATTCTTACAAATTTGACTCAGTTCTCTATTTATTTAAAAATGAGACTTTTATCATAAATACTAGTTGTAATTTCCCCCCCTGTTTTCTGCTTCCATTTTAATATTAGCTGCACTAGTTTTGTTTGTGCAAAACATTTTTAATTTAGTGTAATCAAAATTATCCATTTGAATTTCTTTATGTTCTCTTGTTCTTCTTTCATTATAAAATTTTTCCTTCTTCAAAGATCTGAGAGGTAAACTATCCCTTGCTCTCCTAATTTGCTTATAACATTACCCTTTACTGTCTAAATCATGAACTCATTTTGTGAGATGTTGATCTATGCCTAGTTTTTGCCATTCTGTTTTCCAGTTTTCTCAACTTGATAGTTTTAAAAATGGAGAGGTCAGAGAGTATGATTCACAAAAGAAATATATATATATATATATATACATATATATATACACATATACATATATATATGTGTGTGTGTGTGTGTGTGTGTGTATGCATATAAACACACAGACATACACACATATATAAATACATTTAAATTCTTTCAAGAAATGCTTATTGTTCATTCACTAGCAGAGGGCATTCTGGGATATGAAGGATACAATACAAAGTCACATAAGATATATATTGTGCTCTTGAATTGCTTGCAATCTAGAAAGGATTGTAAGATATTAGCATAGTTATGGACACTCTTCAAGGCCTTGTATACTATCATCTATTTAGTATAAAGACTTCCAAATGCATTGATCAAGTACAGAATTAACTTCATTTTGATCAACTGTTCCACTTCATTTTAACTTTATAAGATCATGCAAAATGGTTCCTTTTTCTAATTTGTATTCCCAGTGTTTAGCAGAGTTACTGGAACTTACTAAGTGCTTATTAAATGTTTATTGGCTATTGAATAATTTGTCATGGGCTTTCAAGAATAAATATAATTTGAATAGGTAAAAAAATAGGGAGGACATTCCAGTAGGAGAAATATAGAGATATAATGCATATTTAGTAAAATGTTAAAGGAGTTCAGATTAAAGGAGTAGGTTGTTGATTAAGGTAAAACTCAAATTGGAAAGGAAGATTGGAGTATTAATTAGTAATATCCTATAATTAATTTGGCTTAATTCAGGTAGAAATATAGTTGTTATTGAATTGTTTAATATCAGATCTCCATGGGCAACCATTTTCTTGCCTTGAATTCTTTTGGATATGTTTATCAGAACTTATTTTTTTAATTTAAGTATAATTTCCATTTAGACTTATTGTGATAAATTAGTCAATGCATATTTATTAAGCATTTACTATGTGTCAAATATAGTACTAAGTTCTGGAGATGCAAAGAAAACTAAAAGCTAAACATTGCTCTTAAAGCACTCATAGTCTAATAAGGGACAAAACATGTAAACAACCATGTCTAAATAGCTACATGCAGGATAAATTGGAAATAATCAATAAAGGGAAGTCACTAGAATTAAAAAGACCTAGAAAAATGTTTTGAATTAGATAAAATTTTAGCAGGGTTTTGAAGGAAGCCAGCGCATCCAGGAAGGAAGTGGAGAGAATGAGTTTCCTCTTGTATTGGAATACTTTTGTATTCCATGCATGTAGAATAGCTATTCCATGCATGGAGTTTGGAGAAGAAATATTTTGTTCAAGGTACATGAAGAAAGCCAATATTAATGGATTGAGAATTATATGGTATTAGAAGAGTGGAAAATGGAAGAGGAAGGTAATGAAAAGTTTTGACTTTCAAAAAGAGGATTTGATATTTGGATATTTGATTGTGGAACTGATAGAGAGACATTGAAGTTGATTATATGAGAGACATGGTCCAACCTGTGCTTTAGAAAGATTACATTAAGAACTGAGAGGAAGATCAATTGGCCAGGAAGACCAAACAGTAGCCTATTGCGATGGTCTAGGTAGGAGGTGAAAAGAATTTTATACCAGGGTGGTCCTAGGGTAAGAAGAGAGAAGAGAAGTGTATTAGAGATATTATAAAGTTAAAATAAATGTGCCTTGGCAATAGCTTGGATATTTCTAGCCATACTGTCCCATAAAGTCCTATCTTACTGCAGGCAGTACCCAAAAAAAGAAAAAAAATAAAGATCATGTTATTAATCAAAGCACCTAACCAGCTAAATTGCATTCTTGAGTATCTTCCCTTCCTCCAGAATCACTCTTGCTGTTTATGTAATGTTAAGATGAATCATGAACACATTTTAATTCTGGCCTAATTTGTTCATAATTATCTAGATATAGTCAAGTATGAGACTAGAGTGAATTTATAATTAGTCTACTCCTAGGTTGTCCCTAGTGATTCCTGAAACATGGTTTTTATTCCTTTAAGCTATAGAAGCATATAGAAATCTCCTTGCACTAGAGATATTAAAAATATATTTTTTCAATCTAAAACCCTTTCCAGAATGTTACTTTAGAAAAGTGAGAACAAAAAGCTAAGGGCTTTCTTAATAGATAAATGTGAAAATTAAATTTATTTCTTGTCTTGATAAAATAATTGCTTCTTCAATATCCCCTAAGATGATCCTTGCTAGAATCAGTTGTTCTCCATTAAAAAGGATTAAGGTATTGATCTAAGGAAGTAAATCCCTTTGTTCATTCCTAAAGTCTTAGGAATTTATTTTTTTTTTTTCCTCTGAGGCAATTGGGGTTAAGTGACTTGCCCAGGAAGTGTTATATGTCTGAGGCCACATTTGAACTCAGGTCCTCCTGATTTCAGAGTTGGTGCTCTATCCACTGTACCACCTCACTGTCCCAGTCTTGGGAATTTCTTGAGGGAGTGGTATAAAAAATGAATGTACTGGTGACTTGCATGGTTATCTAACTCTTTTGAAATGTTATCTCTAAAGCTGTTTTAAATAAAGGAGGATCAGGTTCAATTGACATAAGATTTTATCATAATTTTATTTGGATTACAAATTTTCATCCTATCTCTATTTTCTTTGTCTATAAAATATTTTAAATAAAAAACCTAAATTTAAAATTAAATTAAAAAATTCAATGTCAAGTGGCAACTATATTCTTATTGCTTTATCCTTATCATGATCAGTTCTACATGGTATCATATAAAGACTCCTCCTCCTTCTTTTCCCCCCTCTCTTTTTTGACTTAATGCTATATTTTATGATTTAATTGCTATAGATTATTCTTTTATTAACTTTTGGGAGAAAATTATTTTACTGTAGTTTTCTGACTTGTTATTTTGAATCTTTCTGAGTTCATTTTAAAGAGTGCTGTAATTCTGATAAACAATTGAATGTGTTGTATGTAAATACCTCTGGGAATAGAGGGTGTGAACAGAGGAGTCCAGAAACTATGGTCTATTATTTCTGCTTGGTACAATATTTTATGACTTTGAGTCATAATTTAGGATTAACTTAGGAAATTCTCTTCCAACCTACATCTTTCTCTTTTCTGAGCATTTTTATTATAAAAAATGGACAATCTACTTACAGCAGATTTTTCTAAATAAGGATTAAAAAGTAATGCTTTGGCCTTTCCAAGAAAGGGAAACTTTATCCATAAAACAATATATAAGAAAGAAATAGTTGTTCAAAGACAATATCAAAGACAGAAAAAAGCATTTAAGTTAAGAAAACTTTTTTTTTCTTGATCATATGCCCAACAAGATGGAGAACTTATAGTCTTTATAACATCTCTAAAATAGGAATTAAGTTCCAGAAATAATGCCATTTTGATTGTCTCCATGTTCTAGGATAATAAGAATACCACAAGGTAAAAAAAAAAATTCTAATCCCTATGCTACTCACTCAATAATCCCTTTTCATGCCCCTTATGTTTCCAGAAGCAGATCAATAAAAGTTGACCCATACATCTGGAAAAGAACTTAAAACTTCCTTCTTTCCACCACACTCTTCTGTCTTGGATATCCAAAGGGCAAGAATTTTCTCTGATTGTAACAACAGCAAGTATGGATAATAATTTATGCTATAATAAATTTTAGCCATAAAAATGAGAAAGGGTAAATTGAGGTAGGACATGGGTGTAGAGCTGTTGACACTCCACTGAACTATACAGAAGGAACTTATCATCCAAGTGTGGCTATTTCTATTTCCCCAGAAGTCACTTGGGGCACAAAATTAGAATGGTGAACCATAAAAATAATTTCTAAGAGTTGGAGGAAGCTGAGAGAGCTTTGAGATCCCCCTAGGGAATTGCCATCAAAAGAAGGGGAATCAGAAAGATCAATAGAAGCGGGGGAGAAATTACCAGTTTTCAGAAAAAAAAAAGGTTCAGTTAAAAATCTTGATCATAAGTAGATAAACCAATAGGGAAGACTTAATAACAAAAGAGAAAATGAATTCCAGGGCAGGGGAAATGATTTCAGATATCTAAAAGTAATTATTGGGAGGGGGGAAGGAAAATGAACCAATCAAATAACTGATAAGGCAAAGGACCCAGTGGCTTCTGAAAAGGAACATGAAACCATAGGTGAATATTCCTGAATGTTTAAAAGAGAAATACAAATTGTAAAACCAGAATTTATGTCCTTAACAGGAGAAATAACTGGCAGAAAACAAAAGGAAAACTAACTGAGAATTCAAACTCAAGATAGTAAAAGACAATCTGGAAAAAGTGAAGGAAAAAGCAATAACATTGAAAAAAATGTTATCTCTATTTAGGCAAAGCATATTGATGACAAGGACAGGGTGCATAGAGATAAATTAAAGATAATACTTTTACCCAGAAGAACATAAGTAAAAAAAAAAACTGAATGCTATAATGTGAGAAATAATAATAATAATAATAATAATAATAATAATAATAATAATAATAATAATAAACTTCATAGAACTTCTGAGTATAGAAGTACCTACTATGTGTCATTCAGGCTGGTGGAATGGGAGTTTAATTGGAAAATACAAATTTCTAATGCACAGTTTTCTTCAAATTGCCCTCCTCTAAATCATGCTTAAAACTTGAATTTCACAAAAATAAATTTTACACTTTAAAATTATTGTTAATGAATAGGCAAATATAAGTATATATTACTAATTTAAAGGAGAATTTTCCTTAGCTACACTAACTCCCCTTACCAAAGACTTCACAACAGTGAAGCATTGCATCAGGGTGAACCAGGGTTTATAACTAATTGAAGGGAGAACAATGTACCCCAAGTGAACTGATAATATACTTTTTATATTAGCCCCCTAAAACACTAAAGAATCAAGAGCTATGCTGCGTCAAAGAAAAGATACTGTCTAACTTTATACAGAAAAACCCTGAAAGAGATGGAAACAAGTACAGATGTGACTGTTAGACTTCACTAGTACCTGTGTGTGTGTGTACACACTCACAAGTCTCTTGTAGCATCTTCTGATCAATTTTATTCTGATGTTTAAAGTCACTAAGAAATGAATATGCACACAAATCTATTGGAATGTTTTGGTTAATTGAAAATAGCAAATTAAGTAAAACTGATGGAAAATTAGTGTGTGTGGACTTTATTACAGTGTACAAATGACAGCTTTTAAATATTTGCAAAAGAAGATGATGTATGTGATGCCATTTGATGTTAATATGACACTTAAAATGTCTCCATAAAAAAGGTGTCAGTGGCATAAAGGCTTTTAAACACATTTCTCTTTTTGTCTAAGCACCTATGCTTAGTATCAACTTTACTAATAGCTGGCTGATTCTGATTGTTAGGGACCCAGGAAAAATTTTAAAGGGAATTAGTAGTTATTTTAATAAAATATTTATTCTGTTTGAAATGCCTGAGATTAAGCACCCATAGCCTTTTCCTCCCAGGTGAATAATTTATTAGACTTCTTAAGGGAAAGGAGCAAGTGAATTGTTTTCAATTTGAAAAAGCTTCTACTTATAAGCTTACTCATTTGCACCTGAACAAAGTTTAGTTATTAGTTCTAACTCCTTTTTAAAATTGTATAGCATGACTTTAAGAATATAGATTTTTATCAGCAAGGGGCCTGACAGGAAGTGAAAATTTCCCCCACTGGAAAGAGGAACATACTGAGGAAGGACAAAAGGAAACTCATGTACTAATATCATTAGATATAACAATAAGACTATATTGAACACATTCTCTCTCTCTCTCTCTCTCTCTCTCTCTCTCTCTCTCTCTCTCTCTCTCTCTCTCTCTCTGTCTATCTCTCACTATCTCTTATCATTCCTATCTCCTAGGGGCTTCATATAGATAGATATATAGATAAATATAAATAGAGATATAGATAAGTATACACATATGTATGCACACATACATTTGTTGGCTTTACTTATACCTTATATCTTTTCATAGTAGAATACAAACTCGTTTATGGTAAAGATCAGTTCTTATTTTCTTTGTATCTGTTAGCTTAAAGTCTTCAACATAAAGGGTATTTATTATTTGTTGAATTGAATAGTGTGATTTGGAATGCTAGAAATAATTTAAAACAAAATAGTTCCATGGATGATTTTATGTATATGCACAGCATTAACATGCTTTGATCAATGCCTAAATTAATTATTTTTGAAACAGTTTAAAAAATAAGTCATAGATTTTCTTTCTCAATTTTTAGGAGTCATAGAACAATGGCATTCATGAAATATTAATTTAAGATAGTGATGTAATTACTATTTACTGATATAAATTTAGTACAAAAGTTGTAGGAAATGAAACATTTGATTAAAAATAAAAACCAGTATAATATACATTATTGTGAAGTTAACTCTGACAGTCTTAAAGTGAGCTTTCTCCATATTATGTAGTTGTGAATAAGATGAATATCCCTTTCCACAAGTAAATCAAGAATCCAGAAAAATACTGCGTCATGTATATAAAATCCTGTTCAATTTGGATCAATGCTATGCTAAGGGACATTAAGAATATTCACTGCAAAGTTTCCAAAATGCTGCTGTTTGTTTTATGGGTACAATTTTTATTCAACATCTGCCAGTTTAAATTATAAAATCATTCAATTCTCTTACAAAGAAGAGCAACTCTTATTACATCTAAATTATCAATATGCAAAATACCACAATCACAATACAACTTTATGCTTCTGAAACCTATTACCATTTCAAATTTTGTTTTAGTGACAAAAACTAAAGTTCTCTTTTTGGGATGTTGTTAACTAGTATTTATGTTCAGAAATATACTCTTTGAGATATAAAATTATAGCATTAAGCTATGAAAAAAAGAACAAAAGATGACATTTTAGATCATTATATGATAGTAAGTGATAGAATTTAAGGCTGGAAAGGTGTGGTGTTCTTTTTCTTCTTTAAAATATAATAATAGTTCTCTCTGGGGGTGAAAGCTTCTCGAGGAAGGTTTTCTGGAGGCAGCCTTAGTTTCAGTTCAGATCAATAATTACCCCAAATGCAGCCAGCTGGTAAAAATACAAATGTTTATTTCTCCTTCCAAGTCTTGTCTCTTTCCGTGGGCCCAGATAGCTAGATTATTAGAGGCCTCTCTCCTTGGTTCTAAGAGCTTTTGCAGTTTTGTCCTTTGCTTCTGTCTCTGCTTTCTTCAGCCTTCAATCTAGCTCTACTCTTCATGTAATTCCACTGAAATCTGTCTGAGAGCCTCTGTCTGTTTCTTTTATATGAGAGAGAGGAATTGTGGGATACGAGAAAGAGGGATTATGGGTTTTCTCCCATAGTGCTTTTTGGCCCTAAGAGCTTCAAGGGAGGTGTGAATTCACAAAGTTACACAGTTAACTTTGTGAATCTCCCATACTTGTGAACTCCAATGAGTAAAGGTGTGAACACAAGCATTGTATCAATTAGTTCTACTTAGTACCTTGTTTCAGGTTCTGGCCCAAAACATCTTCTTGTAAGATCAGATCAATAATCTATCAACTCTAATGAGTTAGCAGTTTGTAAAGATTGCAACAGAAAGGACCTCGAAAATCATCTAGTTTTATCATTGTTTGGTAGATGAATAAAACAAGACTTAGAGAACCCAAGTTATTTGCTCAAGGTCTTACAAAAGACTTCAATAAAAAAGAGTGTTGGATCTTACCAGATGTTTTGAATGCTAATGCTTGTTTCTAATACATCTATAACTTTAGCAAATCAATTAATTTCTCTGAGCCTCAGCTTCTTCATTTATAAGATAATAGAAAATTTAGATGACTCTTAAGGTCACTTCCAACTATATATATACCTATGATATCAAATGACAGGGCTGGGAATTGATTCTAGTGTATTATGGCGCTTATGGCACTTGAATGAAGAGAGAGGGAAAGTGTCCCAGTCATTTTCATTTTTATCAGAAATTAAATATTTCCTTTTTGTTTCTAATTTTTTTTCATGGTAGTTAAAGATAAATAGATGAGAAGTGAACTAATTGATATCCTTGGTTTCCCATAGCCATATGTCACATAAATTATAGATTAATTCTACAGTAAGATTGTACTAATTTTTTTTAGATTGTGCTCTTTTGTTGAAAGCTTTTTTCCATATCTATTAACATAATCATGTGATTTTGGTTATTTTTGTTATAGATATGGCAGATTATGTAGATAGTTTTCCTGATATTGAACTACCCATGCATCATATTTGGTCATAGTGTTATCCTGATAATAAATTGCTTTGATCTCTTTTCTAACATTTTATTAAACTTTTTGTATCGATATTCATTAAGGAGATTCATCTATAATTTTTTTCTCTGTTTGGCTCTTCCTTGTTTAGGTATCAGAACACTATTTATAAAAGGAACTTGTTAGGACACCTTCTTTGACTATTTTTGCAAATAACATATTATATTATAATAAGTTGTCCCATAAATATTTAGTAGAATTCTCTTATGAAGTCATCTGACTGGAGATTTTTTCTTAGGGAGATTATTAATGGCTTATTAACTTTTTCTGAAATAAAGTTATTTAAGTATTTTCTTTCCTTTTCTATTAATCTGGATAATTTATTCTTCCATTTAAATTAGCCAGATTTATTAGCATATAGGTGAAGAAGATACAATTTTTTAATGAAATGTTATTAAAGTGATTACAGCATGGATGCTCATTATCCTAAAAATGTTAGTTTTAGCAGTAAGAGAATGAAAAGAAATGGAACAATTAGATTAGCCAAAGAAGAAATAAAATTATCACTCTTTGCAGAAGATATGATGGCATACTTAGAGAATCTTAGCTAAACAATTAAAAACTACTTGAAATAATTAGCAGCTTTACTAAAGTTGCAAGATACAAAATAACCCACACAAATCACTATCATTTCTATATGTTACTAATAAACCCCAGCAGTCAGATATAAAATGAGATATTCCATTTAAAATAACTATTGACAATATAAAATACTTGGAAGTATATTTGCCAAGATAAAATCCAGGAACCATACAGACACAATTGCAAAACACTTTTCACACAAATAAAATTAGATATAAATGTTGGGAAATATAAATTGCTCATGGATAAGCCAAGTAAATATAATAAAAATGACAATTCTACCTAAATTAATTTACTTATTCAGTGCCATATCAAACTACCAAAAATTATTTTTTTTAGAGTTAGAAAACATAACATTCATCTAAAAGGAAAAAAGGTCAAGAATATCAAGAGAATTAAAGGGAGAAATGGAAAGGAAGGTGACCTAGCTATACCAGATCTAAAAGCATATTATAACATGGCAATCATCAAAATTATTTGGTATTGGCTAAGAAATATTGTGGTGAATCAATGGAATAGGCTGTGTACACAAGACACACTAATAAATGACTCAAATAATCTATTGTTTGATAAATACTAAGAATCCAGCTTCTGGGAGAAGAACTCACTATTTGACCAACCTTTCTGAGAAAACTAGAAGATAGTATGGCAGAAACTAGGCATATACCAACATTTAAATATCATATATCAAGATAAGGTCAAAATGGGAGCATAATTTAGACATAAAGTGTGATACCTTAAGTAAATTAAAAGAATAAGCAATAGTTTACTTGTAAGATCTATAGAGAAGAGAAGAATTTATGACCAAGTAAGAGATAAAATTATGAAATGCAAAATGAATAATTCTTATTACACAAAATTAAAAAAAAAATTACACAAAGAAACAAAGGCAAGCAAAATTAGAAGGAAAATAGAAAGTGGAAGATCATTTTTAATATTATTTCTAATAAAGATCTCATTTCTAAAAAATATAGAGGGACTCAAATTTGTAAGAATACAAGTCATTCTCTATTCGATAAATTCAAAAGATATAAACAAGCAATCTTCAGCTGAAAAAATTAAAGTTATTTGTAATAATAATAAGAAAAATCTAAATCTATATTGATAAAAGAAATACAAACCAAAATAAATTTGAGGTGCCATCTCAAATCTATCAGATTGACTAAACTGACATGAAGGTAAATAATAAATTTTGGAGAAGATGTGGGAAATCTTGAACATAAATACATGTTAGTAGAGTTGTGAACTCTGGAGATCAATTTGGAACTATTCCCAAAAGGCTGTAAACCTGCATACTTTTGGATCCAGCAATACCACTACTAGGTCTGTATTACAAAGAGATCATTAAAAAAAAGAGGGAAAAAATCCACATGAAAAAGAACTATAGAGTCTGAATGTAGATCAAAGTATACCATTTTCATTTGTTAAAAATCTTTCTTGTCATTTCCCCACCTTTTTTCCTGATTCTTCATTCACAACATGATTAATGTGGAAATATGTTAAGCATGATTTTACATGCATTATCTTTATAAGATTACTTACTGTCTTGGTGTAGGGAGAAGAAACAGAGCAAAGGAGAATAATTTGTAACTGAAAATTTTATAAAAATAGAGTGTTGAAAACTTTCTTTACATGTAACTGGAAAAAAAATACTATTAAGTGCAAAAATCCAGCATAACAATCTAAAATCCTCAAGTAAATCTCTGATCTCACTGAGTCAAGATAATACAATTAATAATATGTCTGCAGATACTTTGTGATTATTGTATTTGTTCATCCAAAATTTTGCCTCTTAAACTTTGGCCTTATGTGAGATAGGCTTTCATAAATATCTCTTGATATCCTGAAGGTTTCATTGGAACATTACTTGTCCTTCTTTCCATAACTTTCATGCATTGTGACCAGGCTATATTCATTTTGTCAAATAATTCTTTCATTGCAAGTCCCCCCTTTTTAAGTCTTGCTCAAATTAACCACTTGCCTCTCCACTGGTCTCTGTAAAATAGTCATCCTTAGTTTTTTTCTTTTTTCTTTTTTTTTTAACAATAACTTTTTATTGATAGAACCCATGCCAGGGTAATTTTTTTTTACAACATTATCCCTTGCACTTGCTTCTGTTCCAATTTTTCCCCTCCCTCCCTCCACCCCCTTCCCTAGATGGCAAGCAGTCCTATATATGTTAGATATGTTGCAGTATATCCTAGATACAATATATGTTTGCAGAACTGAGCAGTTCTCTTGTTGCACAGGGAGAACTGGATTCAGAAGGTAAAAATAACCTGGGAAGAAAAACAAAAATGCAAATAGTTTACATTCATTTCCCAGTGTTCTTTCTTTGGGTGTAGCTGCTTCTGTCCATCATTTATCAATTGAAATGGAGTTAGGTCTCTTTGTCAAAGAAATCCACTTCCATCAGAATACATCCTCATACAATATCGGTGTTGAAGTGTATAATGATCTCCTGGTTCTGCTCATTTCACTTAGCATCAGTTCATGTAAGCTTCTCCAAGCCTCTCTGTATTCATCCTGCTGGTCATTTCTTACAGAACAATAATATTCCATAACATTCATATACCACAATTTACCCAGCCATTCTCCAATTGATGGGCATCCATTCAATTTCCAGTTTCTAGCCACAACAAACAGGGCTGCCACAAACATTTGGGCACATACATGTCCCTTTCCCTTCTTTAGTATTTCTTTGGGATATAAGCCCAGAAGTAACACTGCTGGATCAAAGGGTATGCACAGTTTGATAACTTTTTGGGCATATTCCAGATTGCTCTCCAGAATGGTTGGATTCGTTCACAACTCCATCAACAATGCATCACTGTCCCAGTTTTCCCACATCCCATCCAACATTCATCATTATTTTTTCCTGTCATCTTAGCCAATCTGACAGGTATATAGTGGTATCTCAGAGTTGTCTTAATTTGCATTTCTCTGATCAATAGTGATTTGGAACACTCTTTCATATGAGTGGTAATAGTTTCAATTTCATCATCTGAAAATTGTCTGTTCATATCCTTTGACCATTTATCAATTGGAGAATGGCTTGATTTCTTATAAATTTGAGTCAATTCTCTATATATTTTGGAAATGAGGCCTTGATCAGAACCTTTAACTGTGAAGAGGTTTTCCCAGTTTGTTGCTTCCCTTCTAATCTTGTTTGCATTAGTTTTGTTTGTACAAAGGCTTTTTATTCCTATGCTCTCAAATGTTTTTATTAGGAATGGATGTTGGATTTTTTCAAATGCTTTTTCTGCATCTATTGAGTTGATCATATGGTTTTTGTTTGTTTGGTTATTGATATAATTGATTATGCTAATAGTTTTCCTAATATTGAACCAGCCCTGCATTCCTGGTATAAATCCTACTTGGTCATAGTGTATTATTCTGGGGATGATTTTCTGTAATCTTTTTGCTAATATTTTATTTAAGATTTTAGCATCAATATTCATTAGGGAGATTGGTCTATAATTTTCTTTCTCTGTTTTCAACCTACCTGGTTTAGGTATCAGTATCGTGTCTGTGTTGTAAAAGGAGTTTGGTAGGACTCCTTCAATCCCTATTTTTTCAAATAGTTTATTTAGCATTGGAGTTAATTGTTCTTTAAATGTTTGGTAGAATTCACATGTAAATCCATCTGGTCCTGGGGATTTTTTTCTTAGAGAGTTGGTTAATAGCTTGTTCTATTTCTTTTCCTGAGATGGGACTGTTTAGGATATTTACTTCTTCCTCTGTTAGTTTGGGCAAGCTATATTTTTGGAGGTATTCTTCTATTTCATTTAAGTTGTCGAATTTATTGGCATAAAGTTGGGCAAAATAATTCCTAATTATTGCTCTAATTTCCTCTTCATTAGTGGAGAGTTCTCCCTTTTCATTTTTAAAACTAACAATTTGGTTTTCCTCTTTCCTTTTTTAAATCAGATTTACTAAGGGTTTGTCTATTTTGTTGGATTTTCATAGAACCAACTCTTAGTTTTATTAATTAATTCAATAGTTTTTTTACTTTCAATTTTATTGATCTCTCCTTTTATTTTTAGAATTTCAAGTTTAGTGTTTGACTGGGGGTTTTTAATTTGTTCCTTTTCTAGCATTTTTAGTTGCAAGCCCAATTCATTGACCTTCTCTTTCTCTATTTTATGCAAAAGGTCTCTAGAGATATGAAATTTCCCCTTATTACCACTTTGGCTGCATTCCATACATTTTGGTTATGATGTCTCATTATTGTCATTTTCTTGGGTGAAGTTATTAATTATGTCTATTATTTGCTGTTTCACCCAATCATTCTTTAGTATGAGATTATTTAGTTTCCAATTATTTTTTGATCTACTTTCCCCTGGCTTTTTATTGAATGCAATTTTCATTGCATCGTGGTCTGAAAATGATGCATTTACTATTTCTGCCTTACTGCATTTGAGTTTGAGGTTTTTATCTTCTAATATATGGTCAATTTTTGTATAGGTTCCATGAACTGCTGAAAAGAAAGTGTACTCCTTTCTGTCTCCATTACATTTTTGGAGAACCTGAATAGGGTGTCCATCTAAATACATGTTGAAATTAAAATATTAAACCTTTTCCCAAATAGTCATCCCTGTGTGGATTGACACTTCAAAATTGTTTGAGTGATTATGGATCTATTCCAAGAGATTCTGCAGGGTCCTAAGGATTGATGCAATCAATTCCACATCACCTACAAATAGGAGTCTCATGACATGGTACAGCATATAAAGCACTGAAATTGGAGTCAGGGAAGACCTGTGTTTAAATGTGGCTTCAGACTTTATTAACTCTGTAACTCTGAGTAAATGACTTAACCTTGGTGTTCTGTAAAATAAGGTACTTCAGTATGATGACCTTCAAAATCCTTTCTAGTTCTAAATCTATACTCTTATGACTTCACTCTCCAAAAAGTTGACTTGACCTCTGAACTAGATATCTTCTTTCACCGGAGTGCATATTTTTGATGAGTATACATCCCCCTATTTTATAGAACACTTGATATTTGCTGTCCAATTGAACAGGATTATTTCAGTTGCTTAATCTTCTGAGGGAGTCTATATTTTATTGATGCATGTTTGGGAGGAAGTGCAGTATAAAAATTACTTTTAAGCATGGCATAAACACAATAACACAATGAATTTAAATCTTAGCTTTTCTACTCAGATCATAGATTTATAGCTTGAAGGGTTATGGGACATCATCTAGTCCTTTACTTTTATTTTGCACATGAGGAAGCTGGGGTTAAGACAAGTTAAGTAGCTTCCTCAAAGTCATATAAATATTAAATAGCAGAGCAAGGTTTAATTTTGAGGTTCTCTGATAAGAGATTAACATACTTTGGATTATATCATGTTGTATAACCTTGGTCACATAACCTTCTCTAAATCATAATTTTTAATCTATTAAGTAACAAAACAAAATAGATGACTCATAAAATCTTAGGTAAAGATTTGGGATTTAAATATAGCTCAAATAATAAATTCATAAATATAATTCAAAACATACATTCCTAAATGTAGCTCAAATCACTAAATTAAATGATCTTATTTGGAAGATGATTTATAGAAAATAGAGAGCAATTGATAAATCATAAAATATCTATGAAAACATCACCCTACAAAGTATAATTATTTTGGGATGAAATAATTCATATTCTTCGGTGTGTGGAGTGTTTTTGAGTGGGTTCAAAGTCTGTAAGCTTTGTGAAACCATATATTTATGAATTCACAGAATTAAATATATATGTATGTATGTGTATATGTTGTGTGTGTGCATAATTTAAAAGTGTAGTAGGTACAATTTTAAATGTGATTTAATGTTAGAAAAGCCTGAATTCAAATATTTCAACTTATATACTTATCCTGTGATGAAAATGAAGTAACAATCTCTCTTAAACTCAAGCAATTTTATAAGACTGTAATTTATCAGTAGATTAGTATCTGCATTAATGAAACACATAAATATAAATATAAACCATAAACAAAAATATAGCCCATTGATGTCTTTGTACACATATCTACAAGGTGTTTCTTAACTAATCACTCTATATGTAACCTTTGTTGGGGAATTCTCTCTCTGTTTCTGACTGACTTTTTTTCTTATTCAGTATTATTCTGATTTCTAAAGGAATTGTGCACATTTTCTGATATATTCTAAATAATTGCCTAAATGCAACTCTCTTTCACTGAATAATCAATGATATCAAAAGGACTCCCTTCTTTGTTAAATAATATTTAATGTAAAATATGAATAGTACTATTTTTTATCAGAATCATTTTGTCCATCTATCCTAATATTAAATAAGGTTTTGTTGACTATATAATTTATAATAGTATAATGATCAATTAAACAGGGATAAAAATTATTTATAATTAATCAGCTTTTAGAAAGATTTCAGACAAAGCTACCTTTAGCCCTCACTACAATTACTGACTTCTGTTCTGGAAACACAGTCTTACCATTCAGCTTTCTCAGGTTCCCAATTCAAATCTTTTCTTTGTTTCTTCATAAGATAAAAGTTTACATACATCCAAGTGCATATATGTTATGCAGATACAGAGAAAGAGATATTTAATTCTATTAAATATGAATATGTATGTATGTATGTTTCCATAAAAAACAAAAAAAAGCCCTATAGTTTCTTTGGAAACCACAATTCAAACTGAAGTTTACACACAGACACTGTATGGAGACATTATATAAATAGGCATGCATGTGTTTGTACACTCATATGATCAGTCATCAATAATTCATAATATTTTGGAGTGGATTAAAATAGCTATTTTGGAAAGAATTTGAATGATAATAAAAAATTCAATATCTCAACTATAACTTTATAATGAGAAGTTAAAAGAATTAAATTTGTTTGTTTCAAAGATGATTGAATGAAATTTTTTTTATAAAAACCACCACCAGTGAAAGATTAAGGCCAGATCTACTATGGAATATAGAGGAATAGATACCAATTTTGAATGAAAATATCAGAATTTAAATTCCATCTTGCCAATATAATCATTATATGGCTTTGGACATTACTTCTTTTTGAGGTTTAATTTCCTCAATTAAATTTTGAAGGAAGCTAAAGAAAATGAGGTAAAAGTGAAGAGAGCATTCCAGGGAAGGAAGACAGCTAACACAACAGCATGGAGATGGGGAAGGAGTGTTGCTTTGTCCTGTTTGAGGATAGTTGAATTGTTGTCTATGTGGGCATAAAATATAAGAAGACTGAAAAGGTAGAAAAGGGATCTGATTATGAGGTACTTTATATGCCAAATAAAAAACCTAATATTTGATCCAGGAGATAACATGGAGATCCTGATTGAGTAGGACTATGACAATAGGATTAAATGTAATAAAGTGGTCAAGGAGAATGAGACCTAGACAAAGACATTTAATTTGATGATTGAGGACACTTAATCTTGGAGAATGATGGCAATGAAAGTCATCAACTGTGAAAAGGTATATGATAACCAAGTAGGTAATAAGGAAATGGAACCATAGTTTTAAAAAGAATTTTGGCAATTTAAATGGAAAGGTAAAATTATAGCCAAAAGGGGTAAAAAATTCCAAAGAAGCATTTTTTTTAAGGATTGGGAGACCTGAATATATTTATAGACACATCTTGGAGTCAATATTTGATAGAAGAATAGGAGAGGACTTAGAGCTGAAAGAAATTTTTAGATACTATTTAGTTCAATCTCCACATAATATAAATAACAAAGCTGACACTTGTAGATGTCATATGGTCTTTTTTAAAACATGGGAAATGGTGTCCCATGCCTTGAACACAGTACTCTTTGTTCCTAGTTATAAGTCATGATCATTGAGTTAATCTCTCTCCACTGGTACAAGTCCTTAGAAGAGTCAGGAGGGATGGGAAATGGGGAATATATAGTGGATTTGGTCTTTCCATATTATAGAGATGATTTTGAGATAAAAGTAAAAGAAAATGAGTGAAGCTGTTGAGCTATTTTGAGATACACAGTACCAAATCTACTTAGTGATGTGTAAGACTAAGTCATCTATCTGTATAAGAGTTGTTGCTGGGGACCCCAAGAGGGCAGGCAACACATTTTCAACATGTGTAATAGAGACTATACTCAGATTTTGAATTTCAAAATAACTTCTTTAAGTTCAAACTTTTGTTCAAACAATATAATACTAAAAACTATGAGACCGAATCATCTTGGTTAAAACTGCAAAAGCTCAAACCATTCTTTTCCCCCACCCCCTAATCCATCTGGAGGAAACCCTACAAAAATAGCAAGTATGGTGGGTATAAATTTTGTCTTTTATGAGTTAGGACCCAAATTCATATTTATCAATATAAGTATTACATGTTTATGCATTTTAATCATCTTTAAAAAGCTGCTTTATAGAGGAAGCAGGAATCAATCATGCATTTAAGAAAAGCTAAAGTAACTTTGGGATGTTCAATGCCTGCAAACACATTCTTTATACAGCCTTCATAAGGCTTCTTATGTTCTGGATATATTGCTTTTTATGTCTTTCTTTTCTTTTTTTTTCCTTTTGTTTAAAAATTCTTAAATGATGTATACCCATAGAATATGAAGATACTTTCTTTGGCCAAATGTATTTTCAAATTTTTATATCAAGCATTTTAAAAGTTGAAAAGTAGAATTTTTGACACATATCATTAGGTGCAAACAAGATATTTTATGAATACACTAAAAAGATTGATAATTTATACAATTCTCTTAATTTTTCATTGTATTTATAAAACATTTTGTTCCTAATTCTTTTACTAATGTGTAGAAGCTGTTAAATATCAATGACAGATTCTGAGTAGCTGGGGTATTCCTAAAATGTGCTATCTCAGATGAATTACATAATTTGGCTATATATCCACCCAGAATCATAGCTCACAGGCATCCTTTGATGTTCCTTTTACCAGATCAATCAGAGGACACATTAATTCAAAGGAAAAGACATTTACTTGAAATAAAAAGCAAGGCAAATAAAAGAGGGTGAAATGAAGCAGACAGATTTTTAATATCCATTACTAAGATGATACTGGTGAATCAGCTTGAACTAGAACCAGAGAGATGATTGTTAATTTTTGGTGGGAGCATTTACACCCCAGAAATATGCTAAACACTACAAATAAAATCTTGATTAATCATCTTGTTGATTGCCTGGACTTTAAAAAATTTATGGAGAAAATGTTAATGAAAATTAAACTTAGAAGTTTGTCAGGTCTACTTTTTTATGTGTTTTTTTTGGTTTTTTCTGCAGTGCCCCATGTTAAACACTTATTAATACACACCCCAAGTTTTCCCCCATGTATGTCTCTTGAGTATAAGAACATGAGAATGAGGTAAGTGCTGACTTCTGCTACTTCCACATTACACCAATAACAGAATCTGAGAAGTCACTTTAGAAGAGTTTCTTAATCTGTGGTTCCTGAACGTGTTAAAAAATAATTACTGGCTTTTAATGAAATTAGCTTCTCTTATGTCCCTATGTATATTTCCTGTGTATGTTTAAACATATTATTCTGTGAAGGGGAAATAAGCTTCATTAGACTGCTTAAAGAGGTCCATGATGACAGAAAGACTCAATAGTTCTAACAGGATATTAGGAAAGTGATCATAGCATCTATCTCTGGATTAGTTGATCTCTCTGTATCTCTATCTCTGTCTTTCTATATATGGCTCTCTTTCTCTCTTTCTTTCTCTCTCTCTCTCTCTCTCTCTCACACACACACACACACAACACACACACACACACATGCGTGCACACAAACACCATAGAGGGGGATACAAACAGTTTATGCTTATCTTGTAGTGAAACTTGGTGTTTACCTGCTCTGGTTTCCATAGACAAAGTGTCAGTCAGCTCTATGGGCTCATGATTTCACCAATCAAGATACATATTTGTGGGGTGGAGCTGAGGGGACTGGATCAAATTTATTTCACTTGACATTACAAGTTAGTGGAACAATGCTGCAATGTAAGGACTAAAAAGGGAATATTTCTTTCATGTCTTTGTTTCCTTTCTTTGGCTACCATCGTTCTATTTTTTCCTTTGTCTTTTGGCTCTCATTTTAAAAATCTACCTCCTGGACTATTGGAGGCATTTTCATGATATACACTTTTGCATGCCATCCTGGAGCAGATGGGGTTTCCCTGGTCACAAAAGCTTCTAAGCAAATGCGGCAGAGCTCTGGAGAGGTTTGTTCCTCTGAAATATTTTATATAAGGAATAAAGGTTCACACTACTGATTGAATCATGATAGCATCCAATTATATTTTTTCTTTGACTGCTAAATTTCTTGAAAAGTTATCTTTAGTTTTTAGTTGGATGTGTCCTATGAATAGTTACCAGATTTAAAGACAGAAAGCCTTGCTTTGAATTTCAGATCAAACACTACTCACAAGTTACTTTATATCTCTGAACCTCAATTTCCTTATCTCTAAAATGATTATAAATACTATATTTACTCTCTAACCTCAAAAATTGTAAATTGTTACTTATAAAATCCTATGAAATGCAATCTGTTATTATACCTCATGCTGGTGCTTCACAAGATTAAAGATTGAAAGATCATAATGATTTTAGAGGCTGTCTACCCAACATAATTATTTTACAGATGCAGAAACTTAGGTCCAAAGAGTTTAAATAATTTGCTCAATGTCACATGAGTAGTTCATGGCAGGGCTTTGGAATGAAATTTGTTCTCTGAATCTAAATGTAGCATTTCCCCTCCCTACTTCACCATGATGTCTCCTTTCTCATCCTCTTGCAATCTAATGTTATTATGGCAGGAGGTCACCAGTGTAATACCAAGAGAATTAGACTTCATGCTAAGCTATTTACCTTTATTAGATGTGATTTACATAGAGGCACAGATAATATACTTATTGAATATATGGATAATCACCTGCAAGTAAGAGCACACTAAATGACAGAATTTGGAGTTGAATCTAATAACATGAAATCCACTAAAGATAAAGTAACAAATAGTCATAAATAAATCTGATTATAAGAAAATCAGCTTTAAATATAGGAGATTAGGAAGACATTATTAAGTAGAGATTTGAAAATAATCTGGTGATTTGATCTGCAAGCTCAATGAGTTCACAGCTTGATATGTCACTAAAATAATTTGATGTGATCTTGGGCTGTATTGAAAGAGGAATAGCTTCTAGGAATAAGGAAGTGATAGTCACTCTGAACTCTGCCCTTATCTATAAAATTGCTGTTGAGGTTTCTGTTTAAGAAGAACATTGATAAACTAGAGTGTGTTTAGAGGAGGGAAATTAGGATAATGGATTTTGAGCCCATTTATTTTGAATACAACTACCTCCTTCTTAGGACAATAAGAGAATGACCTCAAATTATGGCCTGGTTTCAAGAAGAGCCTTTGAAGAATTATTCAGATAGTTCAGAATCAAGATGAAGGTGAAGTAGCTTTCAAGCAGTTCTGAAAATTGTGTGTTTTGAGGAATGAGGAATGTTTAGCCTAGACTCAGAAGTCATTAGGACTGTTCAAGTATTTTGAAGGTCTATAATGTGGAAGAAGGATTATATTTGTTCTGTTTGTTTCAAGAGGGCAGAACCAGAAATAATGGGTAGAACTTTCAAAGGAAAAAAATGTAGACTTGATATCAGGAAAAGGTTTCTTAAAAATTTCTCAGAGTAGGATGAATTGAAGAATTGGTGGAAACTTTTTTCTTGGAAATCTTCAAATAAGAGATTGGATAGTCATTTTAAAAATGGATTATAATGGAGATTCTTTTGTATAAATGTGAGACAAGATGGACGATAACCAATTTTTACATAACCAATCAAATCAAGCTAGCATTATTATTACTAATCATGATAATAATAATGATGAATTACCAATATTTATAGAGCACTTACTTTGTGTAAGATACTATGTAAAGCACTGTACAAATATCTCATTTGATCCTCATAACAATCCTTGTAGATAGATGTTATCATTATATCCATTTTACTGATAGGGAAACTGAGGCAAACAATTCAAGTGACTTGTACAAAGTTACAGAGCTAGTAAGTATCTGAAGCTGGAGTGTTGATTATTTCACTTTGAAATTAAATGTTTGCCCTCATTTGTCTTCTTCCTTCTTCCTTAAACACCACTAGTATCTTCCAACCTAAATCCTATGGCCTTTTAAAAAAGTACTTTTCCCCTATCACTTCTCAGACTCATTTAACAATATTTAACCATTTCATCTTAGTCACTCAACAAGCAACAACACCAGGCATTATGCTAATTGTTAAGGATACAAAGACTACTCCTCCCCCCTACCCCCCCCCCCCAAAAAAAAAGTCCCTGCTCTCAAGGAACTCACAGTCTCATAGGGGAGACAACAAACAACTATGTACACACAAAACTCACATTGAACAATCATTTGTTTTTAAAGCTTTTTATTTTCAAAATATAAGCACGGATAATTTTTCAACATTGACCCTTGCATATACCTTGTGTTTCAGATTTCCCCCTTCTTCCCCCCATCCCCTAGATGGCAAGCAATCCAATATATGTTATATTTGTTAAAATACATGTTAAATAAAATATGTGTAAACATTTATACAATTCTCTTGCTGCACAAGAAAAATCAGATTAAAAAGGAAAGTAAATGAATAAGAAAACCAAATTCAAGTGAACAATAACAAAAAGAGTGAGAATGTTATGTTGTGATCCACATTCAGTTCCTGCAGTTCTCTCTCTGGGTATAAATGGCCCTCTTCATCACAAAATCATTGGAATTAGCATTAATCATCTCATTGTTGGAAAGATACACATTAATCAGAATTGATCATCATATAATATTGATGTTGCCATCTACAATGATCTCCACACAGAATATTTGAAGGAAGTCACTAGCATCAGGGGAGATAAGCAACAGGGTTCTTATAGAGGGGAGATTTTAGTTGGGATATAAAGGAAACTGGGGCAATTTGTCTATCTTTTTTTAAAATAACTTTTTATTGACAGAACTCATGCCAGGGTAATTTTTTTTTTACAACATTAACCCTTGCACTCACTTCTGTTCTGATTTTTTCCCCTCCCTTCCTTCACCCCCTCCCCCAGATGGCAAGCAGTCCTGTACATGTTAAATATGTCACAGTATATCCTAGATACAGAAAGTAGAAATAACTTGGGAAGAAAAACAAAAATGCAAACAGTTTACATTCATTTCCCAGTGTTCTTTCTTTGGGTGTAGCTGCTTCTGTCCATCACTGATCAGTTGGAACTGAGTTAGATCTCTTTGTCAAAGAAATCCATTTCCATCAGAATACATCCTCATACAATATCGTTGTCGAAGTGTATAATGATTTCCTGGTTCTGCTCATTTCACTTAGCATCAGTTCATGTAAGTCTCTCCAGGCCTCTCTGTATTCATCCTGCTGGTCATTTCTTACAGAACAATAATATTCCATAACATTCATATACCACAACTTACCCAACCATTGATGGGCATTCATTTTCCAGTTTCTAGCTACTACAAACAGGGCTGCAACAAACATTTTGGCACATACAGGCCCCTTTCCCTTCTTTAGTATCTCTTTGGGGTATAAGCCCATTAGTAGCACTGCTGGATCAAAGGGTATGCACAGTTTGATAGCTTTTTGAGCATAGTTCCAAATTGCTCTCCAGAATGGTTGGATTCATCCACAACTCCACCAACAATGCATCAGTGTCCCAGTTTTCCCACATCCCCTCCAACATTCATCATTATTTTTTCCTGTCATCTTAGCCAATCTGACAGGTATGTAGTGGTATCTCAGAGTTGTCTTAATTTGCATTTCTCTGATCAATAGTGATTTGGAACACTCTTTCATATGAGTGGAAATAATTTCAATTTCATCATCTGAAAATTATTTGTTCATATCCTTTGACCACTGATCAATTGGAGAATGGCTTGATTTCTTATAAATTTGAGTCAATTCTCTACATATTTTGGAAATGAGGCCTTTATCAGAACTTTTAACTGTGAAGAGGTTTTCCCAGTTTGTTGCTTCCCTTCTAATCTTGTTTGTATTAGTTTTGTTGTACAAAGGCTTTTTAATTTGATGTTATCTAAATTTTTTATTTTGCGATCAATAATGGTCTCTAGTTTATCTTTGGTCACACATTTCTTCCTCCTCCACAAGTCTGAGAGATAAACTATACTATGTTCCTCTAATTTATTTATAATCTCATTCTTTATGCCTATATCATGGACCCATTTTGATCTTATCTTGGTATATGATTTTAAGTGTGGGTCCATGCCTAATTTCTGCCATACTAATTTCCAGTTATCCCAGCAGTTTTTGTCAAATAATGAATTCTTATTCCAAAGTTAGTATCTTTGGGTTTGTCAAACACTAGATTGCTATAGTTGACTATTTTGTCTTGTGAATCTAACCTATTCCACTGATCAACTAATCTATTTCTTAGACAATACCAGATGATTTTAGTGACTGCTGCTTTGTAATATAGTTTTAGATCAGGTACAGCTAGGCCACCTTCATTTGATTTCTTTTTCATTAATTCCCTTGAGAGTCTCGATCTTTTGTTCTTCCATATGAATTTTGTTCTTATTTTTTCTAGATCATTAAAATATTTTCTTGGACGTTTGATTGGTATAGCACTAAATAAATAGATTAGTTTAGGGAGTATTATCATCTTTATTATATTCGCTCGGCCTATCCAAGAGCACTTAATATTTTTCCAATTATTTAAGTCTGACTTTATTTGTATGGAAAGTGTTTTGTAATTTTGCTCATATAATTCCTGACTTTCCTTTGGTAGATAGATTCCCAAATATTTTATGCTGTCGACAGTTATTTTGAATGGAATTTCTCTTTGTATCTCTTGCTGTTGGATTTTGTTGGTGATGTATAAAAATGCTGAGGATTTATGGGGATTTATTTTGTATCCTGCTACTTTGCTAAAGTTATGAATTACTTCTAATAGCTTTTTAGTAGAATCTCTGGGGTTCTCTAGGTATACCATCATATCATCTGCAAAGAGTGATAGTTTGATTTCCTCATTGCCTACTCTAATTCCTTTAATCTCTTTCTCGACTCTTATTGCAGAGTGTTTCTAATACAATATTGAATAATAATGGTGATAGTGGGCAACCTTGCTTCATTCCAGATCTTACTAGGAAAGGTTCCAGAAACTGGGGAAATTTGGAATGGAGATGATAAAAGGGAGACTTTCAGACTTTCAGGCACAGGAGACACTTGGTGAAAAGACATGGAATTGGAAGATGATAAACCATGTACAAGAAACAGCAAAATATTGGTTGGACCTGGATATTGACGACATAGGCATATTCTTCTATCCTTTGTCTTCAAAGAAGCCATATTTACCTGACTCTTCTGGTATTACTCTACATTCTCTTTTCTGACTCCTGGTCTTATTCCTAACCACTTAAGATGAGTGCTCTTCACTGTTTTCTCCACGATGCATTTTTTCTTCTCTTTGTAACACCTTTCCTTTGGCAAGCTCACTTGCTCCCAGTAGCTCCAACTACCAGTTCTATATAGATGAATTCCAATTCTCTCTCTAGCATTGACTTCTAAGCTCTGGAGCCATGCCCCCAATTGTCATCAAAACATTTCTATCTGGATATTCCCTTGTTTAATCTAAACATTTCCAAAGCTGAGTTACAGTTTCCTTGTATGTTCTTCTTTCTCACTTCATTATATCTGTTAAGTGATACTCCCATTCTCATTACACCATATTTGAAACGAGGAGGTTATTTTTTTTTTCTTTTTGCTGTTCCTCTGCTCTGATATCAAAGTGCTAGTGATTTTACTTCCATAATATCTCTCCTATCAATCCCCTCCTCTTATCAGAGGTATCTGGTACCATGGTGGATAGAGTACTAGGCCTGAAGTCAGAAAGACCTAAATTCAAATCTGGCTTTAGATACTTTTTTAGATATACAATACTGGAAAAGTAATATTTTCCTTGGTCTCTACAAGGTACCCAACTTGCACAGTTGTTTTGAGGATCAAATGAGATAACAATCTTAAAATACTCTACACAGAACATGGGACATGTTACCATTTAGTCATTTTTTTTCAGTCATTTTCAACTCATTGTGACCTCTTTTGGTGTTTCCTTGGCAAAGATATTGGAGTGATTTGCCATTTTTTCCTTCAGTTCATTTTATAGATAAGAAAACTGAGGCAAACAAGGTTAGATGAATTTGACCAGTGTCTCACAGCCAGTAGGTCTCTGAGGCCAGATTTAAACTCAGGAAAAGGAATCTTCCTGAAAGTTGGTACTCTAACCAATGTGCTACCTATCTGCCCATGGCACATAATAAGTCCTATATAAATGCTTATTCCTTTTCTTTTTTTCTCTAGTTTTATTGTTGCCTCATTTCCACTCACATGAACTATTTCAATATATCCTAACAGTCTATCCTTTCACTCTCTCTAGCTTTAATCTATTCTTCATACCAGAGACATAGTAACATATTTCTTTCCTCACATATAGTCTTGATAGTATGTCATTTTTGCTTTAAAAAATTGCTGTTTCACCAGTGGCCACTGAATCTTTGTCTGATATTTAGGGCTTTCTATGTTGACTATATCTTCCTTTCCTAATATGAATTACTTTCACCTGTTTTATGATTATTTCAAGCTAGATCCTTGAGCAAAACTTGACTTTTCCTGTTTAATTAGAATGTTTTTGAGAATGTTTTGTTCATCCATAGATATGATAAGTTTATACCTGTTCTTTAAAACCCAACTCAAACATTATTTTTTCCCATATATTCTTTTCTTATCTTCCTGTTTCTATTAGTAAAGGCCTCCTACCTTGGATAGCAATTTATTTTGCAATTCTTTAATACACCGACCAATGAAAAAAAATTTGTTGAAGTGCTTTCTAAATATCTTCATCATTTTCTAATCACTTTCTTCACTCTTAGCATACCTGTCCTTTGTAATAAAGTATTAAAGATAGGTAAAACAAACCAACAAATTGGCAATGTCTTGCATGCCTCATTTTGTACCTATTGGAAGGAAAGTGGGAAAAATCTTTCTTGTTCGCCAAAGAAGTTTCCTAATGCAATTATCAGGGAGTATTATGTATTATTATTATCTATGTTTGTATCCCTTTCTTACTCAACTTCATGTTCCATAGGGTTAGGAATCCTATATTATCCACTTTCTTTGTTTCCTCAAATTTCAAGCAAAGTACTCTCTTTGTAGTACCATTCAATGCTTCTTTAAAGCATGAATAAATTTCATGCATGAAATGAATGGACTCTTAACTCCTCCTGAAAAAGTTCAAGTCACAAAATAAATCCTGAGTTGCACTGTGGAGTAAGTCTGCTCCTAAATGTATCAGTCTAATTTTCCCTCTTTAGTTCCACAGGTTAGAGAACAAAAAACATCTTACTCAACTATCTAAATATTGTATTCTAAAAATTTAGAACAAAAAACATCTTACTCAACTCAAGAAAGTTAGAGAGTTGTGATTCAGAGATCTGAAGTCCAAAGAAGCCTCCCTGTATTTCTAGAATTTCTTTCAATAAACATAACTAAAAAATTCTAATTATTGAGTTGAGAAAGCAATATGGAAAAGAAGTAAGATCATGGAAGTAAAAGACCATTAGATCTAGAATCTAGGATATCTCAGTTCAAATGCAGCTCCCAATTGATTTTCCATCTGATTCTGAGGAAGTCATCTGATTTTAGAATGTCTCAGCTTTCTCATCTGTAAAATGGTGATAATAATAGCATCTATTTCCCAGGTTTGTTGTGAAAATAAAATGTTACCATTTGTAAAGTGCTTTACAAGTCTTAAAGTACTATCCTTGTAGTAACATTATTATTGTTTTTATTTGTTACTGACTGTATTATATTGGATAAAGAAGAAAATTTAAATTGAGAATATGGCAAAGAATTTGGTTTTAAATATTAGATTTTCTACTTACTACTTGTGTGATTTTAGGCAAACCACTTTCCCTTTCTAGGTTTTAGTTCTCTCATTTGTAAAATGAGAGAGTTGCCCTAAATCTCTAAGACCCTCTGATACGATTCTAAATGTAGGATACTCTCTATCCAAGTTCACACTCCTCTTTCCCTCTGATCTTTCTGTCTTAAATGTCTCTTCCAATTTCCAAATCCTGTAATCAAGGAAATATTCAGAGATCCAAAAGAAAAAAAAAAGTTGTGTGTGTATGTGTTTTTTAAAGAGTATCTATAAATAAGTGAGTTAGAGAATAATTTTTGATTTATCAGTTGTCTACCTTTGCCAGCAATGCCAATAGTCTTCCTCGTTACATTAAATTGGGAAGGGGTATTTTTTTAATGACAAATGTTTTTCTTTTCAAATGGAACTTTCTTCCATTTTGACTTTTCTTTTCTTTGATTTTTGCTTTGTTTAAAAAAAGTTTCTTACTGCAGCCCTGGCAACATTATCTTTACTTGAAAATGAATGTTGATTAAAATGGATTTTCTATCATTTGTACAGAGAAGACATGATACATAATTGGTTGTGAAATTTAAGCAAGAGTGGTGTGTAAATTGATTTCTTAAAGAGAAATGTGCTTGTTTAAGGTCACTACTTTATTCATGCATCATTTATTACCCCTGGTGACACTATATTGCTTTTTCAAAGTTATTTCAAAGCCAGAAACCAATAAGGAGGAAGGCTCAAGTTGATCAAGCATATGCCTTATTAGCATTCTTACAGGCTTTTTTAAAAGGAAGTTTCACTAAATGAATTCACCAGGGAGTCTCCTGTGCATGGATCAGTTTCTCTACAAATCTTTTGCTGTAAGATTTGGAATTATGAATGTGCAACCAATAGACCTTTCTCAAAGATTGATTTTATTCTGATTTCAATATACTAATTTATTTCACTGGGTTTTATGCAAAATCAGCTCCTATATATTGTAAGCAACATCATCCTTGGGTTTTAAAATCCAGAGTTACTGACAGACCCATGCCTAAAGTATAACTATAATGGAGAGAGATTCAGAAGTCAATATGGAAATTACCTCAACTATGAATTATTGGAACCAATTTATATACACCCAAACTGCATTGTAATATTAGTAAGAATGAAATACTTTAATAGATTCTAAAATTATCATTAAAAATATTCCCAGATGGTTTGCACAAGCAGTTATTAGACTCATGTTGCTTTTGGACTTGAGGAACTTTGGTATTTCTATTTCCGAGGTAGGCTAAAAAATTCTCTCAGAAGCTAGAACATAGAATCTTTCATATAAAAATACTTTGGATTTTGCTGTTTTATATTGCAATCTGATATTCTATAGAATTATTTCCATATCTAGTCAATTCAACATTATATATACAAGTGCTTAGTTTCCTTCATTTTTTTAATCTCTCTTAAATTAGCTTCCTTGGCCTCCTATTGATACTACCAAGTAACTGTCCGATGGAGAAAAATAGGCTTCTTGGAAAAGAGACAAGGAGTGATCTGAACTTGTACTTCTAGAGATTCTACAATCAGCTCAAAGATGTGGCACATGAACACCCAGTGGCTAAGTTTAGATTGTATCAGAATCAGTTGGATTTTCTCAGAGAAATAAATGATAAATAGATTAAGCCTAAGTGAATCACTTAACCTCTCCAATGCTCAGTTAACTTACCTTTAAAATGATATTAACAATACACCCTGTGCCTATTTTATGTAATGTGCTCTCATAGCAGTTACCATTACCAGTCTCTCCTGATTCCTAGGCCCTCAGAGTACCTCTGGCCACTGACCTTTGCAGTGTCAACTAATTCTACCAACTCTCTTCCTCTGTGGCCTTCAGAGGTCTCTGGCCACGATTTCTTGAATCGTAGTTTAATAACTGATAGTGTGCTCAAGAACAGCCAGCCATGTGCAAACTTAAAGTCTTTATTATACCTACTCACATAATGCCCTGACTTGTTAACTTCCTAGTGAACACCTGGTCCAAAGACCACGTGTTCACTATCAACCTCATTACCTCTCTTGAATATCCATCCACTCAGCTCGGCTACCCCAGGATAAAGAGAGTGACTTACTGCCCCTAGTGGGTTTATAGAGGGTCTCTGAGGTCACACACACAGCCAACCAGTAATAGAGCTCTTTCTCCCATTAAGAAGCTATCTTGATATGGACAGGTTCCCACCCAAGGGGCAGATCTATACCCATAGAGATTACTTCTGGGCCACTCAAATCTCCTATTGCACTGTGGCCACCCATTAAAGGACCCTTACAATTTTACAAAATTTTTGTAACAAAAGAATATGGAGAAAAAAATAAAAATAAAGTTCCAGATGAATGTGAATTGTTAGTGGTGTCATATAAATCATATAATTTTGTTCTCATCTTTACTTTCAATGGAACATAAAGCGAAATAATCCCAGGATGACTTACTATTCTATGATTATTCTTTTCAAAGAACACACACACATACATATGTAATTGAATAAAAGTATTAGGATACAGAATTATCTTCTAGAAAATCTTAAAGAGTCAGCACAGCAGTTCCATTAGAAGTATATCTTCATATCCAAGGAGGTTTTAATTTCTTTTGCTACATTTCTATATAGTTAATATCTCATTATACATGAATTAAAATCTTTGAATGTTTGATATAGCAGCAACTACTGAAAATTTCCTTCTTAACTATTTTTGGATAATTGTTTTGCCTGGCTGATTATGGGCAATAATTGTATCTGAATACTACAGTTCTCATATGGTTTATGTATTGAATCTTCAAGGATAATATGTTTTCCCACAATCATTTCTTACATTGTAATAATATTTCATTACATTCATGAACCAAAATTTAATTTTCTATTCTCCAGTCAAGGCATTTGTACAGATCATTGCTTAAAGAAGAAAAAAGGGATGCTGTGAAAACTGTATATTGGAACCTTGCTTTCAATTTTTGACCTTAGTGGGGTATGTGTCTAAAAGAAAGTTCTTCTAAATCAAAAGTCAGTTTCTTAGTATAATTTCAAATTTATTTCTAGAATGTGTGAATTAATTAACAGCTCCATCAACAGTGTCTTTTTTTTTTTTTGGCCAATTTGTCAAATTGTTTTGCTTTGTATTTTTCTTATTATTAGACAGACCAATATTTATGTAGTTGTCAAGAATTGAAAACTTTACTGATATCCTTTAACCAAATATTGGTCCAGGAATAACTTTCTATCTATCTATCTATCTATCTATCTATCTATACATACAGACATTAGATAGAAAGTTTTATATATATATATATATATGCACTTATCTATATTTCTAAAGACTTAATTCTGCTTCATCTCCATCCCTATATAGCACCATTTCATCAAGTTTTTTGCACAAGCTCAGTGCACATATTTGTGTACCTGAAATGCTTTATAATATTTTATTATATTTATGCCTAATTTAACTGTTCATCAATTATTAGAACTTGAGGCAACTTCCAGATTTTTTGTTTGTTTTTGCCATCAGATATGATACTGCTATTGAAGTATATATATTCCCAACATTATAGTTATTTGGTCATAAGATGATTGTTTTTACAACTTTTATTATAAATTACCATACTCTCTCCCAAAAAGACTCTTCAGGTTTATAATTCCACCAATAATAATTGATTTTACTTGAATTAATATACTTGCTTCTCTAACATTATTCTATTATTACATTTTGGTACTTCAATTTTTGAAATGTGATGCCAGCTCATTTTTGTCAGTTTGAAAGCTGGCACATACCTCAAAGAATTTAGCACTATGTTTGCCACATAATAAGAGTTTAATAAATGTTTATTGACTTTAATTTATAGTTCTTTGATATTTTTATGGTCAAATTTTTTTTTTCAAGTGATTGTTTCTTCTTTTGAAAACTGTTCGTATGTTTAGTCATTAATTCATCATATATTATAGTTATCAAGGTTTTATGTGTCATATATCTTTTCCAAAAATATTTTTCTCATTTTTGGTAAATTCAGTTATTTTGTTTTCATTTACATATATGTATAATTTTAATATAATGAAGAATACATGTTATGAGTTCAAATGTTGGAGTTCTTGTTCTTCTCAAAGAACATCCGATTTAGAGGCTTAGAGCCCTTCGGATGTCTCCAAATCCAAAGGTTCTGTCCTTCAGCCTCTGCCTCTGCTTTCTTCTGCCTCCAACCAACACAGAGATGGAATGTCTCTCTTGACTCCTTCTGGGGAGCCCAGCCACCAACTACAGTGGTGTGAGATGAAGATGAATCTGGTTGTCCACTGAACTCTCCACTCGTAGCTTTATCCTCTGAAAACCCTTCATCTGCCACCAGAGTTGCTCCTCTCGAGTCCAGCTGAACTTTCTTCTGCGACCAGCCAGCCAAGAGGAAATAATGTATTCTGCCATAGAGCCCTCATCGCTGGCCTTTCATCTGACTCTTCTGAGAGAATGGGATTATGGGTTTTCTCCCATAGTGCTCTCTGGCCCAACGAGCTTCAAGGGAGGTGTGAACTCATTGAACTCCAATGAGTAAAGGTGTGAACACAAGCTTTGTATTAATTAGTTCTACTTAGTACCTTGTTTCAGGTTCTGCCCAAAACATCTTCTTGTAAGATTAGATCAACTCTAATTAATTAGCAGTTAGTAAGGATTCCAACAAATACAATTTTCCAATAATGCTTATCATTTTCTGAAATGAAATAAATTTATCTTCAATCTGTAACTGACAATACACGATTCTTTCCATTCACTTAGTTTCTCAGAGAAATTGTTTTTGTATCTGAGTTTCTCAACCACCTAAAATTCACTGTGGTATTTAGTGCAATTGTTAGTTTTGATTCTTTTTGAGGTTTCTCATTTATGTTTGACTTAAAAGATGTTTCATACCTGAAAATCCTATTGCAATCTACTTCCATGCCATGAAACCTACTCTTTCAAATAATATATTCAAAGATATATACTCCCTATATATAGAAATATAATATGTATCCAATGTTCTATATTCAATGTAATTCAACATATTGAAAACAAAATAATATATTCAAAATCCTGAAATAATGCACACTGATTGAGCAGAATCAAAAGAACATTGTATACTGTAACTGTAATATTGAATTAAAAATGTTTTGAGTAAATAAGACATTTGGACTACTATAAAAGCTCATATTAACTACAAATGACATAAAAGAAGATACTACCTGTATAATGAGAAAGAATTGACAAAAATATGTATATGTAAAATTATTTTAGATAGATAGATACATATTTATGTATAATGGAAGCTATCTTGTTAAATTAAAGCTTTTTATTTTGAAAACATATGCATAGATAATTTTCAACATTCACCCCTGCAAAACTTTGTGTTCTAATTTTCCCCATCCCTTCCCCCACCCTCTCTCCATGATGGCAATATATGTTAAATAGATTTGATTCTTCTATACAGATTTGCACAATTATCATGCTGCACAAGAAAAATCAGCTCAAAAAGAAAAATATTAAGAAAGAAAACAAAATGCAAACAAATAAAAGAAAGAATGAAAACATTGTGTTGTGAGCCACACTCAGTTCCCACAGCCTTTTCTCTGGCTGCAGATGACTATCTTCATCACAAGACCATTGGAACTGGCTTGAATCATCTCATTGTTGAAAAGAGCTGCATTTACCAGAATTGATCATCATAAAATCTTGCTGTTGCCATATATAATAATCTCTCCTAGTTCTGCTCCTCTCACTTAGGATCAGTTCATTTCTCCAGGTCTTTTTGAAATAATTTTGCTGATCATTTCTTATAGAAAATAGATATATCATAACATTCTCATAATGGTAGCCATCTCTAAAACAGAAGGAGTGAGAAATGGCAGAAAAAAATTTACATGATAACTATTATATATTTAAAAGGAAGAATAAGTTGTACACAATAGATTTGGAGTTTCATGTACAATTATCTTTTTATGATGCTATGTCATGGAAATTCTTGTTTTAGTCCATGAATTAAAAATTGAATAAAAATTTACAAACAATATATTAAAAATCCAAATAATTTTTGCGTGTGAATCAGAAATAATTTTGCATCCAACTTTTCATATTTCTTGCAGTTTAAAAATCAGTGACTCCAGTTTGGCCAAAGAATATATTCTCCTTCCATTGATTCCTTTAATGAAGCTGATAAAGAATTTTGTATGTGTTTTATTTCAAGCATTGAGAATTAAGGTAGTCAACATAATCTACTAGTGTTTTCTATTTTTCTAATATCAACATCTTATTCTTTTTGGAGAAAAATGCACAAAGGAAAAGGTAAAAGGAAGAATAATACATGTAATCAAAACACAACAAATTGCAAATATTAATTTTTTTTCAAAATCTAAACAACTCAAATAGAATATTGCAGCAACATTTCTTCTAGTTCCATAAAATCAGTTCAGTTGAACCAAGTGAACATTTCAATCACATCAATATCTATCGTTAAGACATAAAAGTAAAACTAAATGAAGAATATCATTTGAGTAACAAAACCAAACACTTGTCCATTCTCATTAAAAATCCATTAAAAAAATCTTCTTAAATTGAATTTGATTAGATTATTTACTGTTTATGTATTATTAAAAGATATGCTTTAGAATAAACATATCCACAACATAATTCTTAATGTTTTAAATGTATCACAAAATTACTTGGATCTAAGAGGTTTTCTTACAAGAAAACTTTGAATGCGATTGCTTCTAAATTAAATGAAATTATAAAGAAGAAAGATTAAGCCCAGGCAGATTGCAATAAAATAAGAAACAAAGGAGTTCTTTAGATAGATATGTTTGATATTCTGCTGATCTAACACTTAATGACTTGCTCAGAGACAGAAGCTATATAAAAATGACAATTAGCAAGGAATGCATAACTACTGTTCAGCTGTAACCAAAAATAATTCCTCCCTTTAAAAGGGATTCCTTTAAAAGGAATATAATTTCCATAAAAATATAAAAACCTGACCTGTCCTGAACCTGTTTATATAAATCATCTCCATTCTTTAAGAAACAAGAATTTCTTTCATATCTATGGTTAGGCCTTTAAAAATTAGCAATAGTTTCTGCATACAGTTTTACAAAATTCAAGAGATCCCTAGAGAGAACTTTGTTTCAAGCCCTGGTTCTCTGATCTGCAAAGATAAGACCATTAACATTGTATTAAATTAGCTGCTTAGTTTTCTTGCTGATTTTTTGTTTATTGTGTTGTGGTATTTTTTTTTCCAACAGCAGGATAAAAGATATACTTCTATAATAGTTGCTTTGGAGTTTCTTGTCATTCCTTTATTCTCAGAATTGTCATAATGCAAATTTGTAGAGAACTGGTTGCTTTTTATAAATGATTGAGAAAAATTACATACTGCTTTCAATAATTGTGTGACAACCAAACATTATTTGGCCAATGATCTTGATGTCCTTGGTTGGTGAAGATAGTTTTGTATCATAAACAAGAAATGATTTCTATGGAAATAGAATTGAAAATAAAAAAAAGAAAAACTGGAAGGGATAGTATTATTTGTACTAATATTTTTATAAGAATGATTCTTGTGCCAAAGCAAAAATCTGGAACAAATTGGGTGCCCATCAATTTATATAATGGCATTCTATTGTATTGTAATAGTTATGGCTATATGGAATTCAGAGAAACGTGGGAAAACATGTCTGAAATGATTTGAAATAGAAAACAATCAGAACAAGATATACAAAGAATATAATAATGTACATACCACAACATCAAGATAAGCTAACCCAAGATTCAATGCAACTATCAATATTGATTGCAAAGAATATATAATGAAGCACACCTTCTTTGTCTCTCTTGACCAGAGGAGTATGGGAGATATGGGTACAGATTATTAACTATGCAGTCTGATAGAGTGAATTTCTTACATTATATCAATCAGTTTGATTTTTGTGGCAAGAGTGATTTCTATTGGAAGCATAAATGGGACATAAGTAGTTTTAAACAACAATAAAAACAAAATAATAAAATTATTTTTGAGTATTACCTTTAATTAATATTGAATAAATGAATATTCATATTAAAAAAATTCACATTTACATGGTAGTTTTGGTGACAGAGTCATTCAGATATGAGGTAAGTAGAAAGTTTCATTCTAGAGATGAGGAAACAGATAAGGGAAGTACTTATCCAGCACAACAACTTCTAAGTGGAGGATCCAGAGCACATTGTACTGCATAATTTTCCATCTTCTTCTTGTTAGTTTCCATTTCAAAGGGTAACATTTTCTGATGACATCCTTAAATTCAAAAGATATACCTAGAGTACCACTCCCACTAAAGTCATTAGCTATACTTATAATCTGAACTCAATTCAATTAGATTTTACTTTTGCAATACAAATAAAATCATAGGATATGGGCTGCATGTGGCCAACAAGCCATGGGTTTGCCATCTCTTCTAAATCAGAGTGTTATAGGTCAGAACTCTATACTTAAAACAAGGATTCTTACAAGGTGCTAATTCAGTGGAATTGATGAGACAATGGTTATCTAGTTTAGCATGGTGATTAATCGTTCTCTAAGTTCAGTATGATTGATTTAATCTTACAACAAATAATGATTTCCTAGTGATATAACGATTGGTTTATACTCAAAATAGAACATATTTTTTCATATGTTTGCTGTGACAAACAGCCAGAGGAAGAGTCAGAGACAGACTAAGAAGGGCTTGGAGAGAGACTCAGAAGGGCCAGAAACAGACTTGAAAGGGACAGAGCCAGATTCATTCACTTCATCTCACAGCACCATGGTGCCTGGCCTCCTTACTTCCTCCAATGAGACCAAGGCCAGTCTGAAAGACTCTCTAGAAAGCTAGCCCCAGCCCCAGGCAAGGAAACTCGATTGTGAAGGGGATAATAAAGGACTTTAACACCTGGCTATTTTCGTGGTGATTACTGAAACAAAGGCTGCTCCCAAGACCTCCAGAAAACCAATAAGAATACTATATCAGAGGATTTAGTGAGATGATTGTTGTTTCTGCCAAATGGAAATCAATGTATGTAGTTTTTTCCCAATGGCAATTAGGTCTTGGAGTACATAGAGCCTTGGCACTGAAATCAGGAGGATCTGAATTCAAATTCAGACTCAATTATTTATTAAACTATGTGACTCTGAGCAAGTCACTTAACCATATTTGCCTCAGTTTCCTCATATATGAAAAGAGCTGGAGAAAGAAATGGCTAACCATTCCAGTCACTTTGTCCAACCGCATGCCACTATCATGCCTAACTTTTATAAAATTCTATTTATCTCCTTAACTTCTTTCTTGTTTGTGTTATGGTTTAATTTATCTAAAAACAATAGAAATTTTTAAAAATGAGACTCATTGAAAAATAAATACATCTATACAAAAAGAAATCCTAATATATATATAACAACAACATATTACTAAAAATAACTTTAATGATATATGAAAATTATTTTAGAATAATTTTATCAATTTATTTCACAAGATAAAAGTATTGGACAAGAGTTATAAAGCTTACAAGCTTGCCTATGATGCTGAAGAAATGTTCAAATGTAAATTGAAAGATGATATAGTAGCAACAGGAATTATGAATCTTGAACGATAATTATCTCCTTGAGCAGTATAAGGGGCGCTGTAAAGTATATGACAGCATGATGGTAACTTAAGTCACCTCTTGTTTAATTTCCATTTGCACAGGTATAACAAATAAACTGCCAGACTATAGAGTTCAATAGTTAATTGCATTATCACATTTACAGTGAGTTGATGCTGCCACAGAAGAATATCACAGGTGGTTTATGCATCCTTCTATAGTAACATTTCAGCATGTCAAATTTATTTGAAGACAGCAGAAAAGAATTTCATAAAATTTAGTAGGGTGAAAGTCTCTGCTATTATTTCTTCTCTCTAAAATATCTACTTTTCTTCCTTCTTCTTTTCTCTCTTCTTTCTTCCTTTCTTTTCTCCCTCCCTTCCTTTCTCCTCCCTTCCTCCATTCTCCTTTCTTCTCCTTCCTTTCCTCTTTCCCTCCCTCCCTCCCTTTCTCCCTCCCTTCCTTCCTTCCTTCCTTCCTTCCTTCCTTCCTTCCTTCCTTCCTTCCTTCCTTCTTTCTTTCCTTCCTTCCTTCCCTCTTTCCTTCCTTCCTTTCTTCCTCTCTCTGTCCTTACCTCCTTCCCCCACTCTCTGCCCTCAAGGGGCTTATGAGGGAAGAAGGTTTAAAAAACCTGGAAAGGTAGCAAGGAACCAGGTTAGGAAAGCCCTTTAAAACCCAAACTGAAAGTTTTATATTTGGGGCTAGGGACAACAGAAAAGATAAGTCCTTTTCTAGAGAAAACTAGAGTTTTTAAAATAGTGTGAGTGGGATGGGGCACTGTGACATGGTATAACTTGAGCTCTAAGATCACTTTGACATAGACTGAAGTGCAGAGATATTTGAGAGAGAGAGAGAGACCAACCAATAGGTTACTACAATAGGACAGACATGCAAGTGATACGTGTTTGTATCAGAATTTTGGGTTCGAGACTATTGGCCCAGAGAAGAGAAGGGAGGTTTAAATAAGAGATATTAGGAAGATATACCTCCTCTATAACATATCAACTGAGAGTGATATTGTAATTTTTATATCTTTATAGAAATATATTTTCTTTATTATCTATTGTCCTGTAGAGTATGACTTCTCATTGGACAAATGTGTGTGTGTATATCCATATTTAATTTCTGATATTGAATATGTTTAATAAGTATACTATTCATTGGATAACTGAATATATTCGATTCAATTCTGCAAAAAATTGTGAATGAATTAATTTTCACATATTATTAAATTATTCAGGCAATTCCAATTTTGTCACTATTGCTCATAACAAAAAGCTCATTTGAATTTTTTGACTCTTTTTCTGAATGATGTTCCATGACTCTTTTTATTAATATTATATGAAAACAATTCCTTTAAAATTTATGTATTCTCATTATTTCCCAACATTTCAAGCTATTATTCACATCCATAACAATTTAATTTTTTACTGAGTGAAATGAATGGATTTTCTTGCATTTAAATTTAATGATTTACTTCTCTTATTTTCTTTTTTTTTCTCTTTCTTTTCTTTTCTTTTTGTTTTTGTTTTTGTTTTAGGATTCGGATGGCATTTTCCATCGAAAGTTTATTGGTATTGCTTTGGATCACTGAACTATTAAAAAGAACCAAATCTGTCACAGTTAATCATCATGCAATCTTGTTGTCACTATGTGCAATGTATTACTAGTTCTGCTTGTTTCACTAAGCTTCAGTTCTTGTAAATTTTTCCAGACCTTTCAAAAATCACCTTATTTGTCATTTTAAAATAGAACAATGATATTCCCTTACTTTCATATACAATTACTTATTCATAACTTCTTCCTTAATTGATGGACATCTACCCATTTTTTAATTCTTTGCCAACATAAAAGAGCTGTAACAAACATTTTTTCACATGTGGGTTCTTTTCCTTCTTTTATGATTTCTTTGGGATATAGACTCAGTAGTGGCACTGCTAAATCAAAGGGAATATATAGTTTTATAACCCTTTAGGCATAATTCCAAATTGCTTTAGAGAATAGTCAGATCATTTCATAACTCTACCATTAATGCATTAATTTTCCAGTTTTATCACATCCCCTCCAACATTTACCATGTTTCCCCGATAATAAGACCTATCCTGAAAATAAGCCCTCCCCTTACTGTGTAAGATTCTCTAAAATAAGCCCTCCCCCGAAAATAAGCCCTATTGAGATTGCTACTGTAGTGAAGGTGATCCCCTGTGCTACATGCTACATTACGGTACCTTCTGTATGCACCATCCCCCACCTCCATCCCCCTCCCCGCCTCCAGTGAAACGCATGCTGTGCTCCAAGCTGCATCCAATCAGAGCTGCAGCAGTGAGCGCGTCATCCTATTCTTCCCCAGTGATTTGCTTGCTGGCGCCATTGAGAGCAGTGCCGTGGAGGAGAGCTGAGGCAAGACAACATAAAAACCCGGTATGTAAGCAGGAGTGAGGGGGCATATGGAGGATAAAAGGGGCATGATGGAGGATAAAAGAAGAACTCAGGGGGCATGATGGAGGATAAAAGAACTCAGGGGGCATCATGGAGGATAGAAGGAGCATTCAGGGAGCATGATGGGGTTAAACCATTATTGAGGGGCATGATGGAGTGAAAAGAAGGACTGATGGTCATAATTTTATTATTATGTCCATTTTGACCCCCAGACACGAGTACAAAAAGGAAGAGCTATACTATTGAGTACAAGAAAGCAATTGTAGAGGAGTCACATGGCAAGAATCTTGCAATTTTCTGTAAAGAAAAACTTTTGGATCTTCAAATGGTCAGAAATTGGAGAGCAGATTATAATAATCTCAATTAACAGGTGGATGAGGGAAAAGGGGAAAAGCACAGGTCTGGATCAGGTCGGCAACCCTTATATCCTGACTTGGAGATCCTCATTGGTGAATGGATTGCTGACAGGAGAGCAAAGGCCTTGGTAGTGCGCAGGGCTGATATTGAAGCATTTGCCCTTTCAATGGCACCAGAGTCTGAAATGGTCTCAGAAGGATTCAAAGCATCACAACACTGGTTGGACGGTTTCCTTCAACGGTATGAACTGTCCCTAAGAAGATCAACAACACTGTTTAAGCTGGAAGATGCCAAAGTTATTAAATGTGCACTTGCATTCAAGTCCTTTATTGATAGGATCGACATTTCCAAGTACCAAACCTGCAATATGATTGCTATGGATGAAACTGCAGTGTTTATGGGACAAGGATCTCAAACAACAATTCATCACAGGGGTGCAACGTCAATCTACATTCCCACCACTGGCTATGAAAGTGCACGGGTCACCTGTGTTTTGGCAATTCGATTGGATGGAAAGAAAGCCACACCTCTAATCATCAGTAAGGGCAAGAAAGATAAGATTGAACGTGTATCAGGCATTTACGTTGGTGTACACAAGCCGTTATAAGAAAGTGGGTTGATTTAATGCTGCCACTTGTTATGCGAGGTAACCAAAGAGGTCTGATAATCTGGGATTCAGCCAGCACTCACCATGCTAAAGAAATGAAGAACTTCCTTGCAGAGAAAAGAATAGATCAAGTAATGATTCCTGCAGGAATGACTGGCTATCTCCAGACCCTTGATATTGCAATAAAGAAGCCATTCAAGGACCATTTGCACATGGAAGTCAATGACTACATTGAAAATAAAATGGAAAGAAATCAGCGTGGAAACTTTTGTGAAGCCCTGTCTGCAAGAAGTCGTGACTTGGGTGAAGAAGTCATGGGATAAAATGACTGACAGCTGTGTCGCCAAGGCACTACGAGCAGGTTACCTGGACAAGACATGTTCATTTAAAGAGAGCTATATTGCTGGACATGACAGATTGGGTCCACTTCTTCTGAAGGAAATAGAGGTGCAAGACATCCAGGATGGAATTCAGGGTATGGACACTTATGACGATGTTGTTGAAGAAGATGACATGATCATTATTGAATAAAGGTACTTTTTTTGGTTCACATTTACCTGTTTATTAAAATTGCTGTCAATGTTCATTAAAATAAGCCCTCCCCTGAAAATAAGCCCTCTGGTGTTTTTCTGTCCAAAAAAATTAATAAGACAATGTCTTATTATCGGGGAAACACGGTATCATTATCTTTTCCTTTCATTTTAACCAATCTGAGATGTGTGAGATGGTGTTTTAGAATTGCTTTAATTTGCATTTCTCTAATTAATAGTGGATTCAGAGCATTTCTTCAAAAGGTTATATGTGGCTTTAATTTATTCATCTGAAAATTGTCTGTTCATATTCTTTGACCATTTATCAATTGAGATATGCTTATTTTTAACCCTCATTGGAGACATGGATACATGGCTGCATTTGCATATATGCATGCATGAATTCAAGTATGTAAATATATATCTTTACATCCATACCTACCTATATACATATATGTGTATTTATGTATTTATATATATGTGTTATGTAGTCATCATATAAGCACATATAGAGATATACAATAAGAGATATATAATTATTACATGTAATGTACATGAGTATGTGGAGATAGATATTTCTACACATGCATTTGTACAAATATATAAATGATATGAATGCTAGGTTGAAAATAGTGACCTTAGTTCACTCATTTACCTATTTATTTTAGCTCCAATTCATTTGTATGCCAAAGCAAAGAGAATCTTAAGAATTGCTAACCCTAAGTCAGATAGCTACCTGGAAAAATACTGTGATCAAAGCCTTAATCAGCCTGAGTACACCCTACCTGATTTGTATTTTCTACCTATGGTATGTCTAAGACAAAAAATTCTTATCATGGAAGATTTTTCTAGTCATTCCTAATAAGATTGGAAATTTAATGGTTGACAAGGAGTCTTTAAGAGGTGAAAACTAGAAATTGACAGTCAGAATTATTGCCCAGTGTTGGAATCTTTACAAAGTGATAAGTCAGTTGCCTAATTTAGCATGGTACTTAGCAAATCCTCTAGCTCACTAATGTATTTAAGTACTCATTGGAGTTCACATTTTGGGAGATTCAAAAGTCAGTATTCAGTATGAGATTCACAAGGCAGAAACCTATAATCACACTCTCAGATCCCATAATCCCACTCTCTCAGAGGAGGAGTCAACCTTTGGGAGATCACATATAAGAAGCTGACAGAGGCTCAGTGGGGAGAAGTCACTTCGGAAGATTGAAAGCCATGAGTCGGAGTTGAGGCAGACACAGAAGCACTCTGGGACAAACACAGAGCACTCTGAGAGGAAGCCCACTAGCCCACTCTCGGAGGTGGAGTCAGATTCATTCCAATTTCCACCTTTGTGCTGGCTGGAGGCTGAACGACAAACCTTTGGATTTGGAGACCTTCGGAGGGAGCTCTTGGAACCAAGCAGAGAGATAGGCTCTAAGAAAAACTAACCAGGCTGTTTTGGAGGAAGCAATAATTTGAACTTTTAACACCTGGCTGCATTTGGGGTGATTGTTGATCTGAACTGATACTAAGGCTGCCTCCAGAAAACCTCCCCAAGAAACCTGCTCCCAAAGAGAACCATTATATTATACAAAAGAAGAGAACACCACAGCCCAGCCTCTACATTAAAGGATTGTAGAGTTTGGAATATGATATTCTGGAGAGCAAAAGAACTGCGATTGCAACCAAGAATCACCTACCAAACAAAAATGTATGTATCTGATAGTTCAAGGGGAAAATTTGTATTAAATGAAATAAAGGATTTTCATCCATTTCTGAAGAAAAGACCAGAACTGAATGGAAAATATGGTTTTCAAATATAAGACTTTAGAGAAGCATAAGGGTTAAGATGAAAGGGAAAGCATAAGGGACTTAATAAGGTAAACTATTTACATCACTGCATAGGGAGATGGTACTTCTAACTCATAAGAACTTTCTCATTATTAGGGCAGTTAGAGGAAATACATATAATTGGAGGGAACAGGTGTGAGTTGAATGGAAAGAGACAAATTAAGTCAAATTAAGAGGTGAGAGAAGAATGCATTGGGAGAAAGGGAAAGGAGGAGGTAAAATGGAGTAAGTTATCATATATAAAGGAGGCAAGACAAAGTTTTTACAGTGGAGGAAAAAGGTAAAAGAGAGTGAGCTAACCTCATTTTTATAAAAAATTGCTCAAAGAGTGTTGGAATCCTTACTAACTGCTGACTAATTAGAGTTGATCTAATCTTACAAGAAGATGTTTTGGGCAGAACCTGAAACAAGGTACTAAGTAGAACTACCCATAATCCCTCTCTCTGGAAGGAGCATAAATAGGCCAATGGGCCAGTCGGAGAGAGGTAGAGAGGAAGACGCTACAAGTCGAGATTTCACCGGAATGACATGAAGACTGGAGCTGGCTGGAGGCTGAAGAAAGCAGAGGCAGAGGCTGAAGGACCAGACCTTTGGATTTAAAGACATTTGGAGAGAGCTCTTGGAACCAAGCAGAGAGATAGGCCTCTAAGCTAACCGGGCTATATTGGGATAATAAAAGATCTGAACTTTTATCACCTGGCTGCTTTTTGAGAAGAAAAGGATCACCACATTTTGGCGCCCTGAACGTGGGACAAACAGACCCCTCAGTGGATTTCAGTGGAAAAGCTCCGATCCTGATTCAAGTGGAAAAGCCTCTGATCCTGATCCAGTGGAAAAGACTCATCAACCCAGAAATTAGGGTGAGTGCAACAAAGAAATTTTGTTAGAAGAGTTAAAGTAGAATTTCAGCTAAGATGGGACAGATATTTAGAAAACAGCCTGTTTCTGTTCAAGGAAAATGTTTAGAGAGCATTGTCAAAGTTATGGAAAGCCAAGGTTTAATTATAAGTTTACAGCAAATCACTGAACTTTTACAAATTGTAAAGGACATATGTCCTTGTTTCTCTCTTGATAAGGAATTAGATCTAAATGAATGGAAATTGGTTGGAGAGGATCTTTGTCAATTCTATGATAAAAATGGGCCTAACTCAATAATTAATACATATAATGTAATACAATTGGCTATAAGAAGTTATTTAAGTGATAGAATGATGAAAAGGAAAGTACAGGAGGAAGAAATGCCAACTTTACTAGGTGAAAAGGAGGACGAATCAGATGAGAATGGAGTTAATTACAATTCTGAGTATGATACTTCACAGCAGGAGGAATTAGGTGATTCCACATCTCATGACCCTCCCCCCACAATGAACCCTTCATGGGTGGAACAAGGGGGAGGGAGAGAGACAGAAACACAGTCAGCTTCTCCTGTAAAGCAGAATTTGACAAGATTAGAAAAAGCATTAATTAAAGCAAAAAATGAAGGAGAAGATATATCTGATTTTATAAATGCATATCCTGTGATTGAAGAGCTTAACTCCTCAGGTCAAAAAGAGAGAAAATACACTCCTTTTAATTTGGAAAAAATTAAAGATTTGAAAAAGAGTTGCACTCTTTATGGGGCTACATCATCTTATGTGAAGATGTTACTGGATAATTTGTCTTATGAAATCTTAACCCCGAATGACTGGAAATCCATCACTAAAACATGTCTTGAACCAGGACAAAATTTATTGTGGCTTTCAGAGTTTCATGAATTATGTAGGATTCAAGCCCAACACAATAGGCAAACAGGAGCTATTGTACAAGTTGCTTTTGACCAACTAACTGGAGAAGGTCAGTATGCAGAGAGTTCAGAACAGATTTATTATCCCATAACAGTGTATGAGCAAATTTCTAAGGCTGCAATAAAAGCTTGGAATTCTCTCCCTGGACAGAAAGATGGAAATAATGTTTTCACAAAAATAGAGCAAGGTCCCAATGGCGCCAAAATGTTGTGAGCTTTTTCTTCTCAAAAAGCAGCCAGGTGATAAAAGTTCAGATCTTTTATTATCTCCAATATAGCCCGGTTAGCTTAGAGGCCTATCTCTCTGCTTGGTTCCAAGAGCTCTCTCCAAATGTCTTTAAATCCAAAGGTCTGGTCCTTCAGCCTCTGCCTCTGCTTTCTTCAGCCTCCAGTCAGCTCCAGTCTTCATGTCATTCCGGTGAAATCTCGACTTGTAGCGTCTTCCTCTCTACCTCTCTCCGACTGGCCCATTGGCCTATTTATGCTCCTTCCAGAGAGAGGGATTATGGGTAGTTCTACTTAGTACCTTGTTTCAGGTTCTGCCCAAAACATCTTCTTGTAAGATTAGATCAACTCTAATTAGTCAGCAGTTAGTAAGGATTCCAACAAAAGAGGGAATAATATATACACTCAATTGGATATAGAAATCTATCTTACCCTATAGGAAAATAGAAGAGGAAAGGGATAAGAAAAGAGGGTAATGATGATAGAAAGAAGAGTAAATTAAGTCAGAAACAAAACACTTTAGAGAAGTAACAAGCAAAGGAAGAAGAGAGAGTAGAATAAAAAAGGGGGGAAAGCAACATTATTTGTGAAAAAAAATTGAAGCAAGTTTGTCTGATAAAGACCCCATTTTTCACACATGTAGAGAACTGAATCAAATTTATAAAAAAGTAAGAATCATTCCCCAATTGATAAATGATCAAAAGATATGAATAATTTTCAAATGAAGTAATCAGACCTATCTACAGTCATATAAATTGGAGAAATTATTAATTAAAACAATTCTGAAATATTACCACATACCTATTAGACTGACTAATGAATAGAAAAGGAAAATGGCAAATGTTGGAGAGGATGTGTTTGGGGGGATGAAATATTAATGCATCTTGGTGAAGTTGTGAACTGAATAAAATTCAGTAGAACAATTTGAAACTGTGCCCCAAACATACATATCTTTTCACCTAGCAATACCTCTACTAGGTCAGAATGCCAAAAGAAAAAAAAAACAAACAAAAAAGAAAATGACCCATTTGTACAAAAAACATTTGTAGCAACATTTTTTTTCTAGTGACAAATCACTGGAAATTGAGGAGATGCCCATCATTTGGGGAATGGCTGGCATAACTATGGTATGTGATTATGATGAAATACTATTGTGCTAAAAGAAATAATGAGAAGGATGCTCTCAGATAGACCTGATAAAACGTCCTTGAGCTGATTCAAAGTGAAATGCACTGAGTACAAAGTATCAGCAATATTGTCAGATGATCAGCTTAAATGACAAAACTATTTTTAACAATACAGTGAACCAAGTCAACTCTGAAGGACTTAAGCTGAAAAATGCTATCCACACCCAGAGAAAGAACAGATAGTGTCTGAATACAGTTTGAAGCATCTAAAAAAAGGGGAAAAAATAAAATCTTAGCTTTCAGACTTGTGAGGTTATGGCCAGGGTTGTAAATGTACATTTTTCAGGATTGCTGGCTTCAGGACTGTGCTCAGATCAAATCAACAAACATTTATTAGTCACTTGATATTTGCTGGTTACTGAGCTAAGCACTGGAGATACAATTGCAAACAAAAAAAGAAAAATAGTCCAAGCCATCAAGAAACTTACATTTTTTAAGTAAATCTTTTTATTTTCAAAACATCTGCATAAATAATTTTCAACATTCACCCTTGCAAAACCTTGTGTTCCAAATTTTTTCCTTCCTCTCCTTTTTTCATTCCCTCTCCTAGATGACAAGTAATCCAATATATCTTAAACGTGCAATTCTTTTATATATATTTCCACAATGATCATGTTACACTGGAAAAATCAGTTCAAAAAGAAAAAAAATTAAAAAGAAAACAAAATACAAGCAAACAACAACAACAAAAAATGAAAATATTATGTTGTGATCAGTTCCCACAGTCCTTTCTTGGGATACAGATGTCTCTTTTCATCACAAGACCATTGGAACTGACTGAATCACCTGATTGTTGAAGAGCCATATCCATCAGAATTGATCATCGTTTGATCTTATTGTTGCTGTGTACAATGTCCTCTTGTTTCTATTCACTTCACTTAGTATCAGTTCATGTAGGTCCCTCCAGGCCTTTCTGAAATCATCTGAGTAATCATTTATTATAGAATAAAAATATTTCATTACATTCATATACAGTCATTCCTCAACTAATGGGGATCCACTCAGTTTCCAAGGGAACTTACATTCTAATGAAGAAAGTTGACACATAAAAGGGAGGTGAAAAGAGGACCAGGAAGGTAACAATTGGGAGGCTAGGTACCAAGGTGAGAAGAGAAAGAAATATAAATATCTTGGGTTCTTCCTTAAAATGGAAGGTAATACTCAGAGAAACAAATATAAATAAAAAGCAGAATATAGTTTCTAGGAAACACAAACTTTGCCTGCCAAGCTCACTTTCTTGTGGTGATATGCTTATAACTTGTATTGTTAAAGAGTACTTCGATTGAGAATAGGGGCAAGAATGGGAGAGAAATACTCTCATCTTTTCGCGATTGCCCGAGCAGTCCTAAAAGAGAAGAGTTAAGCCATTTCTTCTCATTTTCTCTTAAGATACAGTAAGTGGACAGTTTTGATGCAATAAGATGGCCAATTATTTTTGTTGCCAACTTTCATTACTGAAGACGAATCCTGAGTAGCTGATGCCATTTATGCAAAGTTTATGTCTTTCCCCCAAAAACCAGAGTTCATGACCCAAAGAAAGGGAGCATAACACATGTTTGTTTCTATTGGAGGTATCTAAGCTAAAGTTATAGGTGATTGCATTGATAGCCTCATTCCCTGATGATGCTGAATGAGAGGTGTGATTGTAACACAATTCAAAAAAAGTTGAAAATGATGGAATTGTCCAAGCTGAAAACAAGAAATCTTTTTTTTTTTTAAATATAAGTCCAATCCTCATAGTAAGGCTTACAACTAATGTTTCAAGTGGAAATGTAGGCTTTTGAAAAATATTTCTCTTTGAACTTACCAGAGACTAAGGATGAACTGTTTTTAAGGTAGTAATGAGGACATACATCCCATGCAGAAGCACTCAGTGAAATTATATTTAAGTTTTATTAGCAGGCAAAAGTCTCAGTGTGGGTCATCATGTGTAAAACAGTTCCATTCTCTGAATCATAAATATATGTCTAAAATTGTGACTAAGTTAAGTATCCATTAGATTTTAATAGCATGAATCTTGCCTCACATTGAAGTAATTTTCTTATGTTGTTTAAGGTATTTGTAATATACTTAAATTCTCATTGAGAGATAGTGATATTTGAAGCTTTAATCCTCTTTGGTCACCTCCATAATTGGAGCCTCTAGGTGCAATAGGAAAGAGATTTTTGGTACAGAGTATTTGAGGGATCCTGCAGGAACAAAATTCTGAAACTCGGAGCTATAGATACGCATTCCTGTTTTCCTAACCTAGACTCTACACATTGTATAGTCAGGGCAGGCAGCCCAAAGCTCATCTTCAAGTGATGGGGGGAGTAGGAATCTGACCCATGGTGGTGTTGGTAGGGAAGAAGCATAAACCCGGGAACTTAAAGTACCTAATGGGAAGACTGCATGGAGGATAGAGGAACAAAGGGCAGATCAGAAAGTGAGAGAAATCTATCGTAGCCAATATCTTGTAGTTTACCCTTAACTATTATTCTTGAAGGGCAATAAGTGCTATCAGCCCTTAAATTTGGAATCCATGGTCAAGGATCAGGTCACCCTGACCTAATTACTGTGACTGATGCTTTAGATATCACTTACTCGTCTTATAATCAAACTACTCGCTTATTTAATGGTTAGGGAGGTAGCTTATTACAATTTTTTTTATATTTACTATGACATAAAGAAATAAGAAATAAAAATGGCATTAAAACTTTAGGATCTATGGTTCTATAAATATGGGTATGTCCCTCAATAATGTAGATTACAACTATTTTGTGTCTTTTTTTGTATTCCCAATTTTTAACACAATGCCTTGCTCACATTAAATGCTTAATGAATGCTTGTTCTGAATGTCAACATTTTTTTATTTTAGTAAACGAATTTTTAAAATTACTTTTTAATATAATTATATAAATAATATTATATATAAGTAATATAAATTATATTCATGAATGATCATCTTTTGTTTACTTTCTTATAGATTATTCTTATGTTCTCTGCTGTGCACTTTTTTTACTTTGTCCTTTTTTCCCCCATTCATTGCTCCCACCTCCCCCAAGCAGGCTACAATTAAGCATGGCTATATTTAATAGATACACACATATACACACATACATGCCCATATATATGTGTATATATATATGTATATATATGTATATATATACATATATATATACACACATTCACACCTATCCATAGACCCACTCACATATAAATATATCTATATGCACACAAACATAGAGCAACATGCAAGCATATCTATATATACTCAAAAACATATACACACAAACATATTTACCCATTTGTAAACACGCATCTAAAACAACATTACTATGGCTAACATATAATGTAAATTTCTCTCTAAATCGAATCTTCAAGCTTGACTGTGTCTAAGATCAATGACTACTAGTTGTATTTTTTTTTTCCTAACAAATTCAACTTCTGATCTATGTCATGATGTTTATGCTCATCTCTTTTTTTCCCTATCTCTGCAAAGTCTTCTACTTTAATTCTGTTCCTTAACTCGCCTTGCTATTACTCAATCTCCCCAACCCATGGATCCTTCTCTTATCTTCTTCTATTCCTTTGCATTTCTTTCTGCTTTTCCCTCCCCCCTTATTTCATAATTGATTTTGGAGAGTGCTATACCCTTCATGTATATATGTAATATTGATTATTTAATCTACACATGATGCAAGCAGGTTTCCTGAACTACGACCATCCTTCCTCCCCAATGCCTCTGTGTCTATTCTTCTTCTAAGCCTCATTTGTTGAAATCTTTCCTTTGAGCTACCCAATTCTGAATAAACTTTTTTTTGTTATTGTCTGAAAAAGTCAAGGAATGGTTCATGTTTTGATGATGATACCGTTTCAACATAGCTATGCTGTTAAAATGACAAATGTCTTTCTCCAAGCTGGAGAATCCCCCAATTTTTAATGTTTAGTAGGACATAACAATGCTTTTTCAACTAGTGATCCTGTCTTCAGCAATATCTTCACCCAACCACACTGGTTTGGCATTCTTGAGAAACAGTGTTATTATACAATAGTGATATTATTTGGTGTTTATGGAAGGTATCCTTCCCCCTAATCATGCCAATATTAAGGCCATTGTAAAGAATAAATTAAAGTATATGTTGGTGAGATATACACACATACATATATGTGTGCATTCAAGTGTTGTGAAAGAATATTACTATAGTCCCTGAAGAACTAAAATTGGGAATTAACCAAAGGGCAATGGAAAGGGTCATGGCATTTTTGAATCAAGTGTAAATACAGTAGAAACAAAGGATTAGGTAATAGACATATTTTAAAGAATGCAAGCAAAATAATAAGCTATATAATGAATATATAGGAAATAACTAACAAAGGGAAGGCACTGGAATTCAGAGGGGCTAAAGAAGGCTTCCTGTAGAAAATGAAAATAACCAAATTATGATAAGACTATCAATAAGTAGGAAGGAACAGAAATTATAATATGTTCCTCTGAAAAGTATTACTGCCTCCAGTTGTAATTACCTTCTGGAGCTGGAAAATGAAGCTGGCTGCAACCCGGAACACATTTAACTAAAAGCCAGCAGAATCAGTTAATTGGTTCGATGAGAATATTACCACTGTCAGCTTCTATTGGCATTTCCAGCCAAACAGCACATTTAAGACTATTGTACTAATAGATAGCACTGATGGAACTTGCAGTTTATTAAAATTCCATCTTGCAAAATTTGGCTTTTTTAATTTATTGAAAGCTATATCTATCCATGCTAATACTTATTATCCATGTTTCCCTCTCAAAAAATGTGAGAAAATGTTTCAGAGTACAGTGTTTTATAACAGACTGATACCTTTGTCTACTCTTTTTCTGCCTGAGATAATTTTTGCAAAATAAATTATTTGTTCTTGACTTGAATCCTCCTTTGATGCCTTGATATACCAGAAAGGTATCTCTGATTTCTCAAAATCTTTTACAACTGAAAGAAATTTCTTGGATGTTACAGAAACCTTGAATGGATTCAGATAAATGACTGGGAGAAAACTATGCCCTTCAACTCTCTCCCACTGATGAGCCATACTAGCTAAGACCAAAGATGTTCATCACCATGGTGACCACAAATTGATGAACTGTGCAGGTCAAGCCATTCATAAAGAATGATAAAGAGAAGGAACATGGATATACATGAAAAACATCCCTCTTGAGAATACTCTGATCACTTCCTGATAGAAAGTTCTACACTGAGAATTTACTTGTAAAAGGTAGTGATTAGGACCTCACCTTTATTTGATTTTGATTTCTTTTAATGTGATGCATAAAAATAAGGAATATAACATGAAAGACAGTAAGAATAGAAGAAAGGGAAGAAAGAAAAATTCTGACAAGAAAAAAATATATATAGAATACTCAAATGTGGGTATAATAGAAAGTAGCGGTGTCTTGGTTTAAGCCAAAGATTCTTTAACTGTGGGTTACACTAGTTGTTTCTGTGGAGTTAGCCCAAAGGTATCTGTTCTTCAGACAGGTTAGTCCCAGTCCTGGATGTTTCTTCAGATCTTCTCAGGTTCTATCAGGAGGACCCTTGTTCTACTCCAAATCTTCTTGATTTTTCACTAGTTTATGTTCAGCCTGAGGTGCAAATTTGTTCTATTTGTGGGGGAATTCTGGAGAGCTTGAAATTACAGGCTACTCCACTATCTTCCCAGAATCCTCCCTTTAGTATATATTTAAAAAGAATATCAAGTTGTACATAATATATTTATAGTTTCACGTGCAATCATCTTTTTTTATTATACTATGTCATAGAAATCTTTTTTATTTCACAAATTAAAAATTATTATTATTTTTTAAAGAAAGGGTGGGGAAAAGGAGGAGCATAAGAAGCTTAAAGGGAAAAAATTTGCAACAACCAATGTGGAGAGTAAGATAGATAATTAATCTGGAAGTTAAAAAAAAAGATTGCCCTGACACAGTGGAGGCCCAATTGATATTAGATAACAAATTTTATGATTCTATTTAGTTTTTTTTTTTTTTTTTGTAGCAGTATGGGCATGAGTAGATGGTAGGAGTAATTTGGACTTGGGGCTTGACAATACATAGAGCAGAAGACAAAAAAGCAAAGGATTTTAAAATTGATGTTAAGGTAACATTGAATTTGTTTAATATAGTGTCAAGATTGGGAAGTGAGAATACTGTAACAAAAGTAGGTTACTACTGAAAAAATTATGAAAGGTATAGGAATTGTAAAGAGATTGTAGAGAGAACAGAAAATAGATATAAATGGACATAAGAGAAAGTGGAATGTTAAGAGACAGTGACTGGATAAAGTAAGTTCAAAATTCTTGATAAAGGAATTAAAGTAAGTATGTATGATGGCAAGATTAAGGAAGCTGAAAAATAGAGGTGGGAAAAGGTGGGAGTCATCTAAATCAGAGGGAGGTGGAGATGGTATTAATGAGATATTAGTACCAGAAATGATATGATCTTGAATGTTGATGAGATTACTAAAGAATAATGGAGAAGTACAAAGAAATGCAATTAGGTAAGACTTGAAAATATAGCTTATCTGGGCACTTTGTCTAAATGGAGCTTCCTGCAAGGAATTCCCCTATCCTTCCTCCAATTAGGAGAACTCAAGGGAGTAGAACTAATGACAGAGGTGAGCATGGAGTACATTTCAAGTATCTAGGATAACTAGAACAAAAATATGTAAGTAGAAGATGGAGCAATAATTTCAATCTAGCAGAACTCTGACTATATTAGAGAGAAATAATATATAGTGAGACTGTAAATATACATTGAGGTCAGATTGTGAAGTGTTTTAAATACTAAACACAGGGGTTTATATTTGAAGAAATAAACAGGAGCTGTGGAATTTATTAAGCAGGAGGGTAACATAATTAGAAATACACTTTAGGAAATTCACTCTAGCAGCTGTGAAAGATTAGGGAATGCATTGGAGTGGGGAGATATTTGTTGCAGGGAAACCAATATGAAAGTATTTCATTAGACCGGGTGAGATGAGAGAAGGCTCTGAACTAGAGTGGTAACGGTGTGACCCAAGTTCACAAGAAATGTCTGTGAGATAGAAATGACAAGTTTTGGCAGTTGATTAGATATGTATTATCAGTGAAAGTTAAGAGTCAAGAATGACACTAAAGTCATAAGCTTGAGTGACTGAAAGGAGAGTGGTAGTTTTTCTTGCCACTCATAAGGAAATCCATTTCAAATTTTTATAATGCCACATTATTAAATATTTCAAAAATCTTCCTACTTGTCAATAATGAATCATATTTGTCTAATATTTTAAAAATCATGATTGTTGTCAATAATAACTCATATTTGTTTAGTACATTGTACTAGTACAAAATACTTTGAATACATTATCTCATTCAATAATTTCAATGATACAGTTGGTATAAAATTATCATCCCTATTTTGTTTGTGGAAACTGAAACTCAAAGTAGTTGACACTTGCTTAAGATTACATTATAGAAATGGTAGAATTTGGAAAATCAGGTCTGTTGAGTCCAAATTGAGTGTTGCATAATATTGTGTTTGTTTTAAGCCCCCAAACCTAATCTTATTGTGAAAAATTGAAGAAAAAAAAAAGACAATGCTAGAAATGCTTTCTTTTTCATCTACTCCGTAGCAATTCTTGTCATAGACAAGCAATGACTGTAAGTTTATCATTCATATTAACTTTGTAGAATTTAAAGAGCACTTCTTATTTTTTATGTTGAATCTATTTAAAATGCATCCAATAAAGTTCTATTTAAAAACCTCATCACTGTGAGTAGGTGATCCTGGACTATCCTAGTTTTTAATCTAGTGGAGTGTAAGACTTGCCTGGTTCTCCCAAGTCAGACAGTTTAAGAAGATAGGGCTGCTAATGGTCTGTAAATTTGTCTCTCAAGGAGCAGCTCAGCTCAATTAGAGATGCTCATCACTAAAAAGCTAGTCACCATGTCATGGTTTAGAGTCAATGCCCTATTGTTGGTCACAATTAGTCCAGCAGACTATCTTTTGTAGCAGAAGTACCAAACAAACACATGAATGGTGTAAAGCAAAGTAAAATATAATTGAAAAATATTTAACAAAATAGATCAAAATACAAAGGAATACAGATAATGTTAATATGTGATTTTTTAAAAATTATGCATGGTGTAGTGATCCTGCTTTCTATTGGAGATTGCTACCACTATTCTACAGCATGGATAATTCACAATCTGTGTTGGTGGAAGAGTGACTCAATCTGGGGATGTTTTAAATTTGTTAAAGTATTGAGATGTATACAGTCAAAGTAGAGCATAACAGTATATTCAAGTTCATAGCCTCAGTGATTTTTTTAAAAATTAAATTGGTTATATAGAAATCAAGGATTGTAGCTTTCTGTAAATGTACTTATGTATTCATTAATATTCGGAACTCCTAATGGAGAAGCTTCTATTAAGGCAGATCAGTGCTTTCATGAAAACTTTTAGGGACTACCTGTGGTCAATGATAGATTAATTGACCCATCCAAGGCCTTACAGCGAATTTGTGTCAGAAGCAAGGCTTGAACTTGCATATCTTCCTGATTATGAAACTAGCCCCAAATTTATTCTATTTGTGGTATTGAAATCAAATAGCAATGATGCCTACTAAACTGTGCATAGGGATACCTGCTCACTGAGAAAATCACATGTTAACACTGTCTATGTTTTATTGTATTTTGTTAAATATTTAGCATTTATATTTTAATCTGGATCAAGAAGCAGATCACAGGCAGCTTCATACTTAATATCTTTGTACTCTAATATACTGACTGCTTTTTAAAGCCCAGTGGAAAAAGATTCTCAATAACCAAGAACATTGTTGGGTTTCATTTTTTGTTTAGTTGTTTTTGTTTGTTTTTAAGAATGCTTTTCCCTCCCTTGCTCAGGTGGGAAGTGTAAGAGCTAGTCAGAGTTGGTCCCATTGTAATTAATACAGAAATTTTGACTTGCTACATTTTTCTAATCTCAATCAGTTTGTTTCTCCATAGACAACCTGGTGGTACCACCTCTCCACACTGTGTAGGTTGATCAAATATCCCTGTCACTGGAGGTTAATCAAATTAATGCAGAATTTAGTTTGAATGCCAGTCTGTTTTGTTTTATTGGAGCCCTGTTATGGACCAGAACTCTGAACTTGAAACAAGGATTATTACAAGGTGCTAAATCAGTGGAATTGATAAATACAGTGGTTATCTAGTTTAGCATGGTGATTAATAATTCTCTAAGTTCGGTATGATTGATTCAATTTTATAACAAATAATGGTTTCCTAATGATATAATGATTGGTTTATCCTCAGTTTAGGGCATGTAAGCTGGGACTCAGAGCCAGAGAGAGACTCATAGAGCTTGGTGACAGAGCCAGGGAAGACAAGTAGACTGGAGGCGGGAGCTCAAGCTCTCAGAGCCAAGAAGAGATACATTCATTCCATCATCTACCTTTGTGGTGTCTGGGGGCTAAAGCCAAGTCCTTGGACTCGGAGCCAACTTCATTCATTCCGTCTCACAGTACCATGGCAGGCCTGTCCTCCTTAGCTTCTCCACTGAAACCAAGACTCCAGAAGGCCTCTAAGAAAGCTAGCCCGGGCCCTAGGAAAGGAGACATGATTGTGAAGGAGATAATAAAGGATTTGGACTTTAACCTCTAGTTACTCTTGTGGTGATTACTGAAACAAAGGCTGGTCCAAAGACCTCCAGAAAACCAATAGAGAACATTACATTTTGGTGCCCAAACAGGGACTAAGAACCTACATCCATGATCCAGAAATTAGGGTAAGTAAAAAAATAGACAAGAAGAAACTTTGTTAAAGGTTAAGGTAGTGTTTTAACTGAAAACAGCCTTCTTTTCCACTTCAAGGAAAATCTGTCAAAATCATGGTTAGACTAATAAAAAAACAAGGATTAATTGTAACTTGGGAGCAGATCATTGAACTTTTAGAAACAGTACAATACACATCTCCTTGTTTCCCAAAGGAAAAAGAATTAGATCCAGAGGAGTGGAAATTAGTAAGAGAGAAACTAAGTGAATATTACAATGATAATTGCTAATTCAATTTCTAAAGAAACATTTCATACATATAACTTAATACAATTTAGCTTTAAGGAATTATATAAGTATTAGAATAAGAAAAAAGAAGAAAGAGCAGGAGGGGGAGGATATTGACAAACTAGGTGAACAGAATGAAGAATTAGACAAGAAAGGGGTTAAGTACAATTCTGATTAAATTAAGGAGTGTGGTGCTTCACAGCAGGAACCATTAGGGCATTCTCCATACCCTGACCTACCCCTCTCAATTAACCCTTTATGGGTGGAGGGGAAAGGAGGAGGGGAAGGGGCAGTGACACCATCAGCACCACTCATGCAGGAACTTTGTCCACCCCCATGACAAGATTACAAAAGGAACTAGTTAAAGCTAAAAAAGGAGAGAATATATCTGATTTGATAAATGCATAGCCTGTTTCTTGAAGAGTTTGATTTTTCAGGTTAACAAAGAAGAAGATACACTTCTTTTGATCTGGAAATTATTAAAGATTTAAAAAAGGTTTGCGCTCTTTATGGGGCTACATTGTCTTATGTTAAGATGGTATTAGAGAATTTGGCTTATGAAATTTTAACCCCTAGTGATTGAAAATCTATAGCAAGGATATGTTTAGAACATGGACAGAACTTGTTGTGGCTTTCAGAGTATAGTGAACTATGTAGGATACAAGCCCAATAAAATAGGCAGACTGGAGTTAATATCCAAATTACCTTTGATCAACTAGCAGGTAAAGGTCAGAACTCAGACTTCAATACAGATTAATTGCCTTTTGATAACATATGAACAAACTGCTGCTGCTGCTATCAAAGCATGGAGCTCCCTCACAAGAAAAGATGGAGGGGAAACCTTCACAAAAGTAGAGCAAGGTCCAAATGAACTTTTTGTTGATTTTGTGGTACATCTGCAGAAAGCTGTCATACGAATGATTGGAGAAAATGCAGCTACAAGAATTATGATAAGACAACTGGCTAGAGAAAATGCTAATGAAGTTTGTAGAAGAATTATTCTGGGACTACACAAGGATGCTCCTTTAGAGGAAAGCATAAGATGCAGTGCCATACTGGGCACAAATGCCTTTTATACCCAGGTTATGATGAAGAACATGGGAAGACAAGGGACTTGTAGAGAGACTCGTCAATGCTTTCAATGTGGTAAAGTAGGGCATCTGAAAGTAGGCAAAAAACAGAGTGAGAAGACAGGGTGAGAGAACAAGACCCAAAACCCCATGCACAAAATACAACAAGGGCTTCCAATGGGCCTCAGAATGTAGATTGACCCAGGGAAATGAGAGGCAGGGCTCAGCTTTAAGACTTCAGACAAAAAACAGGTGGGGCATGATGGCAGCTGATTCTTTACACCCAGAGATTCTTTAGAAATTCAGGACACTGATGTGATCAATCAGCCAAAAATCAATCAGATGTCAGAAAGGGATTATAACTGGGGAAAAGACAGGCTTTTTAACCCGACAGAATGGCAGTGTCCAGTGCAAGCAGCTTCAATATAATCACCAGGTAATGTAGCGAGATCCTGAAAGTGTTGAATGGAAGAGACCTTGGAAGAAAGGTTTTTCTTATATTTCTCTACAGATAGACAAGGAATCAGATGGGTGCCAACAAGCACCTTTAGAGAGAGAGAAAAAGAGAAAAAAAACTCAAAACAAAGGACAAGACCTAAGAAACATCTGACACTGAAAGAGCATGGCTAATAATGAGACAGTTGCAGAACTTCAAAAGCAACAGGAATCATTGTGCAGAACTTCAAAACTAACAGGAATCAGTGGTTTCCGTGAGACATGAGAAGACTGAAACAGGACTTCAAAATCTACAGGAATCATTGGACTCCCTAAGATGAAAAATTGTTGATAAGACTGATGCAGGACTTCAAAATATACAGGAATCATTGGATTCCCTAACACAAGATGAGACTATTGCAGGACTTCAAAACTTGTAGGAATTATTGGATTCCTGACACATGAAGTAATAGATAATAGATTGATTTTGGACTATGTCTAGGACGTATAGACAAGTATAATTCCTCTTGTTGACTCACATTATTTGTTACATCACTACTAGCCTGTGTAATATTGCTATGTACTTATGTAATAACTCCTATGTTGATGGATTTATGTATACCTGTTTCAAGTGAGACCCTTCAGAAACCTGCTAATCTGGTTTGATTCCCCTTTTCCTTTGGTGTTTTCATCTCCCTTCCTGAGACATCAGGGAGAGCATGATCATCTCTTTTTTTTGGTGTTTTCACCCCTTTTTTGAGGAGTCAGGGAAGGCATGATCACTTCCTTTGTGGGGGTTCTCACTTCCCTAAGAAGCCAGGGAGGACATGACCACCTATATTCTAAAACAAAAGAAAGCAGGAGATGTTATGGGCCAGAACTCTGAACTTGAAACAAGGATTCTTACAAGGTGCTAAGTCAGCAGAATTGATGAGACTAGTTTAGCATGGTGATTAATAGTTATCTAAGTTCAGTATGATTGATTTAATCTTACAACAAATAAGGGATTCCTAGTGATATAATGATTGGCTTATACTTAGAATAGAGCATATAAGCCAGGGGGGATGCAGAGACAGATTCATTCTATATTCATCAGCTATCATGGTGGCTGGGCTGGCCTCCTGCATTTCCTCCATTGAGACCAAGTCCCATCTGAAGGCCCTCCAAAAAATTAGCCAAGCCCCAAGTAAAGGGGATAGGATTTTGAAGAAGATAATAAAGAATTTGGACTTCAATGCCTGGCTATTCTTGTGGTGATTACTCTACTGAAAAGAAGGCTGCTCCCAAGACCTCCAGAAAACCACCAAGAACATTATAAAGCCCAGAAATTTTATGCTCAGGAGTTGATTCAGCCTCATCTTCTACCACAGTTGGGATTGAAGTAAAGTCCCACTACACTCAGCTGTGGTTCTTAGTGAATGATTCAGAGCTTCTTGTTTTATCTGTGGAAGACATTTCATAGATTTGTGGTCTATTGTTAATGTATAGGACACCAAATTACCTGCTAAATGGCCATCAAGCTACATGTGAGAGAATGTGTTTCTAGTGTAGTTGCTCTTGTATTCATCATTTTAATGAAATTTGAAGCTCTATGAAACTTTTTTTTTCTCTTCAAGCATTTGAAAGAACCTTGGTCTGTGTTATTTCTAAAGAAGGCACAAATGTGATAACAAATAATTGTGACCAAATCTTGCAATTATGAAAGGAAACTTTACCTAGATATTTAAAAGTTAATGAATAGTCAGAATGTTCAGATAATTTCTGAAGCCTCAATATATCTATCTCCCTATAACAGAAATTCTTAATCTGGAGTTTGCTTGTTTGCTTTTAAAAATTATTATATAAATAACAATATTCAATACAATTATCTTCTTATTAGCCCTATGCATTTTCTTTTATGCTTTTAAAATTAATATTCTGGGAAAGGGTTAATAGGCTTCACTAGACTATGAATACAGACCAAGATATAATGCAAAAAGATTAAAAACATTTTTAATATACTGATTCATAAATAATAAAATGTTGCATGCAGATATAATTTTGCCATTTGGTCACATTACTAATCACTGGCACTTCAACCACCATTTGCATTTTAGATTAAATATTAGAATTGGTATCCAAATAGATTTCAGTAATCAAAGCTGGACACAATGTTTAGATTTCTGGAACATCACATTTCATTATATCATACTGAAACATAATATATTCTGGCAAAAAAAAAAAAGAGGCCTTTCTGAAGCTTTGACATAAATAACGAACAACTGCCCTTAGTTAAGGCATTCATAATTACAAAGAATATTCAGAGAAGGCATGGGTGTATCTAATGTCATCTAAATAAAAATGAACAAATTAATTTGTTCCAGGTCTGAATTTATTTTAGTTGCAGTCCTTAACCCAGCTCATGCCAGCAATTTAGTTTCCCAACTGTCCACCTATCCTTCCATTCTACAACTTCCATATCTGGTTCATCTAGAAACATGTTACTTCTTCACTCAGAGCTTTCAATTGAGAATATAATCTCATTGTATGAAAAATAAAATAGAATAACTCCTGAGATTTAACATCTTCTATACTCTGGGTTTAGCTTTTATCAATCCAGCCTTATCACATACAAATTGTATGTATGAAAAAGATCTACATTGTAGTCAAAATGAATCATTCTTCATTTTCCAATTCTCTTCCTTTCCTTTCCCAGTTCTATGCCACATTGCCTCCTGATCTTAACATGAGATTCTCTCACTCTATCTTCTTGTATATTAAAAAAAATTTAAATTGTGTTTTTCTTCTTTTAAGTTTCAATTTAGATGTCACTTCATCTGAAGCCTTCTTGACCTCTTTCTCTGAAATGAAGGGGCTTGGTCCTCCTCATTTTTATTAAAGCATATTGTCAGGATTGCTCCTTTGTCCTTAAATTACTCTTCCTTGAGCTACTATTATTCACTCTGCCTGCCTCTTTAATTTTAAAGCTCTGTTAGAATAAGGTTTTTGTTGTAAACATCTTTGTATTTCCAGAACATCACTTTGAACAAAGCACTCATAGCACAAATTTGCTGGATCAAAGTTTTTAATGAATAGAAGGGTCCAGAAGTAAATTATCTCAGCACCAACAGGATTCCATTTTTCTATTCCTGTGCTCCATCATCTGGTGTTTTCCGGCCCACAATCCTATTTCATAAAGAAGTATGGGTCATCCATCCTCAATTCTATTTCAGTGATGCCCTTCACCATCTGCAGTTTTCACAAACATGCCAACAACATTCTCATCCTGAAGATGTCTCTTTTGATTTGTGAATTTCTTCCTAGAATCCTCTCCTTTTGATTTTCTAGACTTTTTCATCCTGTCCTCACTGGGCACTGCTCCCTTGATTTCTATTTCCTTTTTAAGTGCTGTCTTCCTAGGGCACTTAAATGATTCAGTGGCTAGAGAACTGGCTCTGGAATCAGGAGCCATTCCAGTAGTGAAGCTGATTGAAGATAGGTACTATCAATATTGTTGTTGTATTTGATTCCTAATACTTAGCACAGTGTTAGCCAGTAAACATTTATTTAACACCTATTATATACCAATCACAGTGCTTGTAAGGAAGAAAAAGAAAGGCAAATGAGGCAATTAGGTGGCATAGTGGATAGAGATAATCCATGGAATTAAAAAGATCCAAGTTTAAATCTGATCTGAGAGGGAGAATAGTCAACAAAGTCAAATGGAATAAAGACATTAAAAAGGATAAGAAAAGCAGAGAATGAGGGATAAAAATATAAAACGAAATCAGACTTGGCAAGATTGGAGATCATTAACATCTTTTAGGGAGTAGTTTTGGTGGAGTGATGAAATTGGATTTTAGATTGCTAAGAGGAAGAGAATGAGAATAAAAAAGGTGGTAGAGGCAATGAACATACACAAATTTTTCTAGAAGTATGACTGAGAAAGAGAGAAGAGACATAGCTTGAGCAGATAGTCTGGTCTAGTGAAGGTTTTGTTTTCTTTGTCTGTTGAAGGTATTTGGGATAACAATAGGTTGAAGATTAGAATACAAGAAAATGATTAAGATTTCAAGACACTGGAAAAGACAAGAGGGGATGGGATCAAGGTTCAGGTAGAGGGAATGACCTTGGCAAGGAAAAAAAAAAGTTATATCATTGTCAGAAATTGAGATGAAAGTATAAAAAGAAGATGATGTCAAGGGCTATAAAGATAAAAAGGAAAAGGATGGAGCCAATATGGTGTAGCATACACATGTCCTTATTTGAGCTTTTCTAGTGTCCCTCAGATCAACACCAGATCAATCCTCTGAACTGGTTTTGGAGTTTGACAGAACCCACAAATATCTGGAATGTAACAAAGGGGAAAAGAAAGGGGGAGGTTAATAGAATGGAAAACAGAAGCAGAAAAGAAAAGATATAAAAAAGAGGGAGGGTCTGTGAAAGGGGAGGACTATTTAAGGAAGGGGTTGGTCAGAAGTAAAATACTGGGGAGGAGAAGGAGGAAAGGAAAGAAAAAAGCATAATTTGGGGGGAAAATGGCAGGAAATACAGAGTTAGTGATTTTATCTGTGAATGTGAATGGGATGAACTCTCCCATAAAACAGAAGTGAATAGCAGACTAGATTAAAAACCAGAATCCTATAATTTATTGTTTATAAGAAACACATTTAAAGCAGAGTGATACATTCAGAGTAAAAGTAAAAGATTGGAACAGAATCTATTATGCTTTAGCTGAATTAAAAAAAAAAAAGCAGGGATAACAAAATTGATCTCAGATCAGGAAAAAGCAAAAAATAGATCTAATTTAAAAAGATAAGGAAGGAAACTACATCCTATTAAAAGGTACCAAAGATAATGAAGTAATGTCAATACTAAACATATATGCATCAAGTGGTATAGCATCTAAATTCCTGGAGAACTTAAGAGAGCTGCAAGAAGCATTAAACAACTAAACTATACTTACTAATGAGGGGATCTCAACATTGCTCTCTCAGAACTAGATAAATTGAACCAGAAAATAAATAAGAAAGAAGTTAAGGAGATAAATAGAATTCTAGAAAAGTTAGGTATGATAGATCTTTGGAGAAATTGATTGGAGACAAAAAAATATATACTTTTTTCCCCCCTCAACAGTACATGGAACATACACACACACACACACACACACACACACACACACACACACACACACACGTAAACTGACCATGTATTAAATAATAAAAAACTAAAAATCAAATGCAGAAAGGCAGAAATAGTTAATGCCTTTTTTAAAGATCATGCAATAAAAGGCCAGGGGAAAATGGATGAAAAATTAATCAGAAACTAAATAATCTGATCCTAAAGAAGGAATGGGTGAAACAACAAATCATAAATACAATCAGTAATTTCATCCAAGAAAATGACAATAATGAGACAACATACCAGAATTTGTGGAATGCAGCTAAAGCGGTTATTTTGAAATTTTATATCTATACATGCTTTGCATAAAAAAGAGAAAGAGGAGATCAATGTATTGGGCTTGCAACTAAAAAAAGCTAAAAAAAAAAAAAAGAACAAATTTAAAAATCCCAATTAAATTCCAAATTTGAATAAAACTAAGAGTTAGTTTTATTAAAAACAACAACAACAACAACAACAACAACAAAATAGATAAACCTATAGTTAATTTGATTAGATAAAGGAAAGAAGAAAATAAAGTTGTTGGTATCAAAAATGAAAAGGGAGAACTTTCCACCAATAAAAAGGAAATTAGAGCAATAATTAGGTGTCATTTTTGCCCAACTATATGTCAATAAATCTGATAATCTAAGTAAAAATTGAGAAATACCTAACAAAAATTATAGATTGCCCCAGATTAAGAGAAGAGGAAATAAGTTACTTAAATATTCCCACTTTAGAAAAAGAAATTAAACAAGCTATTAATCAATTCCCTAAGAAAAAGCGTCCAAGGGCCAGATAGATTTACATGTGAATTCTATCCACTATTTAAAGAGCAATTAATTCCAATATGAAAACTATTTGAAAAAATAGGGAAAAGAAGAGTCCTACCAAATTCCTTTTATGAGAAAGATATGGTGCTGATACATGATCCAAAAAGAGAAAGAAAATTATAGAACTATTTCCCTAATGCATCACATCTGTGATCAAAGCAAAAATCTAAATATTAGCAAAGAGATTACAACAAGTCATTCTTAGTATAATACACCATAACCAAGTAGGATGTATAACAAGAATTCAGGACTGGGTCAATATTAGGAAAACTATTAGCATAATTGACTATATCAATAATCAAACTAACAAAAAATATGCAATTATCTCAATAGATGCAGAAAAATCATTTGACAAAATCTAATACCCATTCCTATTAAAACACTAGAGAGTAAAGGAATAAATGGAGTTTACTTTAAATGATCAGTAGCATCTGTTTAAAATCATCAGCAAGCATCACATGTAATGGGGACAAACTAGAACCATTGCTATTAAGATCAGGGGTGAAACAAGGTTGTCCACTATCAACATTACTATTCAATATTGTATTAGAAATGTTAACTTTAGCAATAAAAGAAAAAAAAGAAAAGAAAGGAATTAAAGTAGGTAATGAGGAAACCAAATTATCACTCTTTGCAGATGATATGATGGTATATTTCAAGAATCCTAGAGAATCAACTAAAAAACTACTAAGAAATAATTCCTAAGTTTAGCAAAGTTGCAGGATACAAAATAAATCCATATAAATCATCAGTATTTTTATATGTTACCAACAAAGTCCAGCAGCAATACATACAAAGAGAAATTCCATTTAAAATAACTGCAGATAATATAAAATATTTGGGAGTCTAGCTGCCAAAGTAAAGTGAGAAACTATATAAATATAATTACAAAACACTTTCCACACAAATAAAGTCAAATCTAATCAAGTGGAAAAATATCGAGTACTCATGGATAGGCTAAGGTAATATAATAAAAATGACAATAACACCTAAATTAGTCTCTTTATTCAGTTCCATATCAATTAAACTCTCAAGAATAATTTTACAGACATAGAAAAAATAATAACAAAGTTCATCTGGAAGAATAAACTGTCAAGAATTTCAAGGGAATTAATGGAAAAAATGTAAATGAAGGTGGCCTGGCTGTGTCAGACCTAAAAGTATATTACAAAGCACTGGTCTTCAAAACCATTTGGTACTGGCTAAGAAATAGAGTGGTCAATCAATGGAATAGGTCAGGTTCATAGGACAAAATAGTCAAGGATTATAGTAATCTCATATTTGACAAACCCAAAGGCCCCAGCTTTTGGGATAAAAACTCACTATTTGACAAAAACTGCTAGGAAAATTGGAAACCAATAAGGCAGAAACTAGGCATTGACCCACACCTAAAACTGTATACCAAGATAAGGTTGAAATGGGTTCATGATTTAGATATAAAGAGTGATATTATAAGCAAATTTGAAAGACAAAGGATAGTTTATCTCTAAGATATATGGAGAAATAATGAATTTGTGGCCAAAGAAGAATTGGAGTACAATATTTAACACAAAATAGGTGATTTTGATTATATTAAGTTAAAAAAGTTTTTGTACAAACAGAACTAATGCAGACAAATTTAGAAAGGAAGCAATAAAATGGGAAACCATTTTTACATTGAAGGGTTCTGATAAAGATCTTATTTCTAAAACATATAGAGAATTGACTCATATTAATAAGAATTCAAGCCAGTCTCCAATTTGTAAATTGGTCAGTGAATATGAACAGACAATAGACAATGTTCAGATGAAGAAATTGAAACCACTTCTAGTCATATGAAAAGGTGCTCTAAATCATTATTGATCAGAGAAATGCAAATTAAGAAAACTCTGAAGTATCACTACATACCTTCTCAGGTTGGCTAAGATAAGTTGCTCTATTTCTTTTTCTGAAATGGAACTATTTAAGTAATTTACTTATTTCTCTGTTAATCTGGGAAATCTATATTTTTGGAGGTAGTCATCCATTGGATAAGATGATAGGAAAACATAATGACAAGTGTTGGAGGGGATGTGAAAAAATTGGGACACTAATGCATTGTTGGTGGAGTTATGAAACGATGCAACCATTCTGGAGAGCAATTTGGAAGTATGCCCAAAGGCTATCACAACATGTATACCCTTTGATTCAGTAGTATTTCCACTAAGCTTATATCTCAAAGAGAGCATAAAGGAGAGAAAGGGACCTACATATATAACAATGCTTGTGGCAGGCCTTTTTGTAGTAGCAAGAAACTAGAAACTGAGTGGATGCCTATCAGTTGGAGAATGGATGAATAAGTCATAGTTTATGAATGTTATGGAATATTATTTTTCTATAAGAAATGTTCAACAGGATGAGTTTAGAGAGGCCTGGATAGACTTACATGAACTGATGCTATGTGAAATGAGGAGAACCAGGAAATCATTGTACATGGCAACAACAACATTATATGAAGATCAATTCTGATGGATGTGGCTCTTTTCAGCAAAGAAATAATTGAGGTCAATTCCAATGATCTTGTAATATAGAGAGTCATCTATACTCAGAACTGTGGGAACTGAGTGTGAATCCCAACATAGCCTTTTCACTCTTTTTGCTATTTGCTTAAATTTTGTTTTCTTTCTCATTTTTTTCTTTTTCTTGATTTTTCTTTTGTAGCATGATAATTGTATAAATATGTATACATGTATTAGTTCTAACATATATTTTAACATGTTTAACATATATTGGATTACTTGCCATCTAGGGGAGGGAGTGAGGGAAAAAGGGGAAAATTTGGAATACCAGGTTTTATTAGGGTCAATGTTGAAGAATTATCCATGCATATGTTTTAAAAATAAAATGCTTTAATGAAAAAAAAAAGAAAGAGAAATCTCATAATGAATGATAGCAAATTGTCTCAGTAAAATAAGATCTTTAGGTAAGAGAGAAGGGGAGGGGATAGATTTGCAAAATGAAGAGAAAGTCTCTAAAAGCTTAAGGGATTGCTATAAGGAAGATGTGCCTTGCTGCAGTGAGGACATAATTAAAATTGATTAGCATAAATTTATAGAAAGGAATCCAGAATATAGAAAGAGTGAAGAAAAAAAAAACATAGTAGAAATTTGACTGTTTTCCTCAATGAAATTGTCAAAACAGAAAGTTGAGACTTTAAATCACAATACTATAAAGACCCTATCTAAGTGACTTGAGAAGAATAGAGATCTTCCAAAAAGAAGTTGGAGAATTAACACAATTTAAATGCAAGTTGAATCAAATGAAGTATATAAAACTTGTGTATTATCTTCCTTTTTCACTTTTAATATATTTTATTTTTTCTAATTACATGCAAAACAATTTGTTTTTAAAACTTTGAATTCTACATTTTCTCCCTTTCTCCTATGAGGGATGTAGAAGACCTTTACCCAAAATGACTACGCAAAGATCACTCAGTAGAAAACAGAAAAGTTGTTTACTGAAACTTCCGGAGGATGAGCCATCCCATCACAAGATAAGAAAGAGAAAGCTCGTGGTAGGAGGGCTAAAGAAGTAGTAAAGATACATAGCTTTTATACAAGAGATTACATCATAAGTTAGAGAGCATTGAGAAGGGGAGGGGAAGGCATCTAATTGGTTATTGCTATTCGGAAAGATTGGAATGGAAGGTTTCTGTTTCCCCCAAATCACCTGATCTCTAGGAAGCAGAAAACCAGGCCTTCACACTTAACCAAGCAGATAGTGGTCAAGCTAATAGAGTAAATATCGATAAATGTCAAATACTGATAAATGTCATCAACTCAGTTAAGTAAATATGTCTATAGCTGGCCAAGACTCAAGTAAATATGGGCCTGCACATATTATACAAGTCATAGGGGAAACACAGAAATAATGAAAATTAAAAACAGAAAAAGAATCCATACATTCCTGTAAGTTCTTCACTTTATCTCTCTATTCCACACACTCTCATTCCCCTTCCCTACTGGGAAGGCACATGTCATGTTATGCAAAATATTCATATAAAAGTCATATTGCAAAAGAAAACATAATATTCCTCCTCTCCAAGAAAACCCTCAAAAAATAAAGTTTAAAAAATTGTGCTTCAGTCTGTATTCAGACACAATCAGTTCTTTTTCTGGGTATGGATAGTATTTTTCATCATAAGTTCTTCATAGTAGTCTTGGATCATTGTATTTCTGAGAAGAGCAAAGTTATTCACAGGTGATCATCCTACAACATTGTTATTACATTGTTCACAGTACATTTCACTTTACATGACCTCATGGAGTACTTCCAGGTTTTTATGAGAGCATTAGGCTCATCATTTCTTATAGAACAATAGTATTCTATCATAATTACATATCACAATTTATTCAGCTATTCACCAAATTATGGGCATTCACTAGATTCACTATTGCCAATTGAATTTCCCACCTGTTTATTATTTTCTTTCTGGCCTGTCACCCTGATCCTCTTCAAAAGTGTTTCACTACTGACCAGCTCCTCCTCCAATAGGCTTTCTCTTCTATCACCTCCTCCTTCCTGTTGCCCCTTCTTCTCCAACTTTCCTGCAAAAAGATAGATTTCTATACCTACATTGAATGTGTATTCTTTGAGTCCATTCTCAGTTCCCCTCTTTTTCTCTTTCCCCTCCACTATAAAATCTTTTTCCTGACTCTTTTGTGGCAGATAGTTTATACCATTTCACCTTTCCATTTATTTTTCTTCCAGTATTTTTCTTAATTTATTTTTCAGATATTATCTCTTCATATACAACTCACAACTGTGTGTTCTCTCTGTACATATTCCCTCTAATTGCACTACTAATGAGAAAGTTCTTATGAGTTATTAGTATCATCTTCCCATGTAGGAATGTAAACAGATCAACATACATCAAAAAATTCCCTGCCCTGATTACCCCCTTAAGCTTTTCATGAATCCTGTATTATTTGAAAGTCAAAATTTCTACTATTTCATTTTTGGAAGGATTCGTTTTATTATTTCCTGACTTCTCATAAAGTCATTAGCTTCCATTTGCTCAATTCTAATTTTCAAGGAATTGTTTTCCTCAGTAAGTTTTTGTATCTTTTTCCCATTTGGCCAATTTTGTTTTTTAAAATATTCTTCTCCTCACTACTTTTTTTTGGTATTTTCTTTTGCATCATTCTCATTTTTCTTCCTAATTCTTTCCTCTACCAAATTTTTTCTCTACCTCTCCTACTTGATTTTTCATAAGCCCTTTTGAGTTCTTCCATATTCTGAAACCTATTTAAATTTTTCTTTGAAGCTTTGTATGTAGAAACTTTGATTTTTCTTATTCTCTTCTGAGTGTGTATTTTGATCTTCTTTGTCACTATAGTAACTCTATGGTCAGAATTTTTTTCTGTGGTTTGGTCATTTTCACTAACATATTTCTCACCTTTTAACTCTGTTAAAGCAGGGTTCTTTTTCTAGGGTGGAAGGTGCAATGTTCCAAGCTTCAGAAATTTTGTGTAGCTATTTTCAGATATTCTTCTAGTGATCTGTACTGTAAGAAAGCAATGCAACCTGAATCTGAGTATGGACAAAGCAATAGAGTCCTGCCACAGGGCCAGCAAAGACACCCCTGTAATCTCCTTCTGATTAGCTGCTTGAGAACTTTGGAAGTTGATGATGGTAACCTCTTTTGTTATCTTTGCTGCCACTATCAGTGCTACTGCTGCTGCCATCACTGTTGATTCAGTGACTCCCAAATCCTGCTCCTGGTTTTCTGGGTTTCTCCTCATACAATAGTGCAATATACCTTTTCTGACAGCCTTCTAAGTTGTCCTTGGCATTTATGAGCTGAGAGGTATGGAAGCTACTTTTGCCAATTATTTAGAGGCTCCAAGGCCTGCTGCTTTTTGTTTTTTTTTGGGGGGGAGGGGCAGGAGTTGTGTCACATTGAGGCTTTGCTGGATGCTCTAGTCCCACTTTGGTGCAACAGACCTTTCCAGCTGATCTTCTAAGTTAGCTTCAACTCAAATATTTTTCCACTCCATCTTTTTGTGGATTCTGAAACTCTAAAATTTGTTTAGAGTTATTTAAATGTATTTGGCAATGTTTGGGGAAAAACTTGGGTAAGTCTTTGTTTTTATTCTTTCACTTTGGCTTTGCATCCACCCTATACTCTTAATAAATAAGAACAAAATAATTCTGTCAAATGAAGTAATTAAAACTCTGGCTTTTCCACTCAACTGGAAAGTGGTAGGGCCAAACTATATCTAATTATTAGTTCAAATATTACACAGTTGCCTTTTATCAAATTCCTTTCAATATAAGCCTGATTACATTTTTTAATAGAAAGCATTTCATAATTACAGTAGTGCTAAAATATTAGAATAATGCTGGTGACTTCAAATATTGATCAATGAAGTTTATATGACATTGACAATTTATATTGTTTACAAGTAAACAACGTGTGGATTCTGAAACAGAAGCACTTTAAGAGTACTTAACCTGTTTTGTCTAACAATTCCCTAATTATTGACAAGGAAGTCAACTAAAACAAATAGGTAAATCCTTGATGTTCATGGATGGTATCACTCTATATGGCTCTACCTAAAATATATTAAATAGAACTTTCATCTGAAATAGTAAAATGAAATAAAAAAAATTAGACACATAGTAAATTCTTAATAAATATTTGTTTTTTTCAATACCCATAACCATACCAAATATTCATAATTTCCAAGGCATGTATATTTTTAATCCAAGTAAATTGAAAAAATTTATAGAGGTGAGCAAAGAAAATCAAAATCATTTGAGAATAGGATAAGGTATAAATCATTCCTGTTGATCTGTCTGCTATTTAAGTGGTATTAAGGATGTTCCCACTGATTCTATAGAAGACATTATATCCTAGTGCTCTTATTCAATTATGGGAACCATTTGCTTCAAATACCTGTAGAACAATTTGTGTAGTATTAAATAGAAAGGAACAATAACAAACTATTAACTTGATCTAAAGCATTTTTAATTGAACTACCTTGAAAAGATGAGGGGAAAAATATTTATATAATGAAAATGTTGGTGATAGAGAGATAATGTGAACCACCATACATTAAGCTTTAGAAGTTCAACTATTTCCTCTGACACACTGGCTGTGTGATCCAATGCAAATCAATTCACCTCAATGCTCTAGACTAGAGCTGTTAGACATATGGTTCCCAGGTTGTATCAGCCCATAAAACTCCTGATTATGGCCTAGATCACGTTAAAATGTAATTAAGAAATATTTAACAAGACAAATAGAAATATAATCTAGTATGAATGTCATTTTCAAGTGAGAGAATTGTGAGAACTGAGTGAACCATATTGATATTCAATTCTGGATCTAACAATTCTCTTTCTATACAATTATGGGACTAATCCAATCTCTGTCTTGTGAAAAAACTTTATTCAATTAGGGGAATTGTGAGAAAACTATTTCATTGCTTGAACCTAGTCTTCTGTGGCTGGGAAGTTGGACTACTACTACTTGCCGGTTAGAGGATTTAAAGAGAATTTTAATATTCTGGAAACCCAGTCAGATATGAATGTTAATTCAAGGAGTTTTGTTATAATTATACATTCTCTATTATCCCTCAAGCCTGTCTGAGTTCACGATTATTGTTTCCAAGACAATGTCCATGTATCTTTTCCTCTGTTGGCCCTGCCCCTTTTTTTGCTTTCAATGTTTCTGAACATCAGGATTTTTTTTTCCTGATTAAGTCCAGTCTTCTCATTATGTAGACAAAAATATTTAATCTTCAGCTTCAGTATTTGATCTTCCAGTGCATATCCTGAATTAATTTCTTTAAGTATTGACTAATTTGATCTCCTTGCTGTCTAGGGAACTCTCAAAGATACTTTCCAGCTCTACAATTCAAATTCTGCTGCACTCAGCTTTTCTATATTTGATTGTTTTTAATGCAAAAAAAAATCTGTCTTCCCCTGTATTCACAGTTTATTATCAAAGACAAGGCGATCTGTTCCTAATTTCTCATGGAATTAATATGCATCGCTTAATAAATGTATATGTTCAGAAGCTTAAACCTTTTTTTTCCCTCAGTCATTTCATCTTTCACATAATCCAATAGGTAGTCCACAACTTAGTGATCCCTGTGTTTTTCTTTGAACTTAACACTGCTACTCTATGCAACTTTCTTTTCTTTTTTCTTTTTTTTCTTAAAGCTTTTGATTTTTAAAGCATACGCATGGGGCAGTTTTTCAACATTTACCCTTGCAAAACCTTGTGTGTCAAATTTTCCCCTCCTTTCCCCCATCCCCTCCCCTAGATAGCAGCTAGTATAATACATATTAAACACGGTAAATATGTATGTTAAATTATATATATATATACAATTATCTTGCTGCATAAGAAAAATCAAATCAAAAAGGAAAAAATGATAAAGAAAACAACTAAAAGCAAACAAACAACAAAAATGTGAAATTGCTATGTTGTGATATACACTCACAGTCCTCTCTCTGGGTGTAGATGGCTCTTTTCATCACAAGATCATTGGGACTGTCCTGAACCACCTCATTGTTAAAAAGAGCCACATCCATCAGAATTGACCACCATATAATCTTGTTGCCCTGTACAATGACCTCCTGGTTCTGCTCATTTCACTTAGCAGTAATTCATGTGTCTTCAGGCCTCTCTGAAATCATCCCACTTATCATTTCTTATAGAAAACCAATATTCCATAACATTCATATACCATAACTTATTCATCCATTCTCCAATTGTTGGGCATACACTCAGTTTTCTGTTTCTTGCTACTACAAAAAGGGCTGCCCACAAAATTTTTTACACATCTAGGTTCCTTTGCCTCTTTTAAGATCTCTTTGGGATGTAAGCCCAGTAGAAACACTTCTGGACAAAAGGGTATGCACAGTTCAATAGCTTTTCAGGCAAAATTTCAAATTGGTCTTCAGAATAGTTGGATCAGTTCACAACTCCACCAACAATGTATTAGTGTCCCAGTTTTCCCACATCCCTTTCAACATTTGTCATTATTTTTTCTTGTCATCTTAGCCAATTTGAGAGATGTATAGTGGTACTTCAGACTTATTTTAACTTGCATTTCTCTGATCAATAATGATTTAGGACACTTTTTCACATGACTAGAAATAGTTTCAATTTCTTCATTTGAAAATTGTCTGTTCATATTCTTTATGAACACTTCATTTATCAAGTGGAGAATGGTTTGGATTCTTATAAATTTGAGTCAGTTCTCTATATAATTTAAAAAATGAGACCTTCATCAGATCCTTTGGATATAAAAATGTCTTCCCAGTTTATTGCTTCCATTCTAATCTTGTCTGCATTAGTTTTGTGTGTACAAAACCTTTTTAACTTGATATAAGCAAAATTATCTATTTTGTGTTCAACAATGAACTTTGACCACAGATTCCTTCCTTCTCCACAGATCTGAGAAGTTATCCTTGATTCTTCTAATACGTTTGCAATATCATTCTTTATGTCTAAATCATGAACCCATTTTTACCTTATCTTGGTGTATGGTATTAGGTATGGGTCAATGTCTAGGCAATTTTTTAAGATGATAAGTTGCTGAAAATGTGCAAGAATATATTCATCACCTATGAGTTTTTCAATACAAATTAAATAAAAAGTATAGTGATAATGATGATGATGAAAATTATGATTAATAATAATACTTATAATAATGGGAATAATGTCCTTATTAATTATTGTAAACCTTAGTTTAATTCTTCACTCATAGTTATATGCTGAAAGTATTAAAAGTGCATTCACACATAGGGACAATGATAAACAGCAAGGAGTTCTTGATGAAATGTGAAGTTTACATTTAAAATATGCCAACAATACAATAATGTAAGGAACAATAGATAAAAGCTTAACATCTTTCAGGGAAATTTAAGCATCCTTTAGTTTGACACTTCCTTAAATTTATTGTCACCATTCCTGAATAGACCTGAATATGCTTTTTAAGTCAAAGAGGAAGTTTTTGAAAACTTTGTGTTAGTTACTTGATATATGTCAATGACATCAAGTTGTATAACTCCAATGAAAAGTACATTAAGTGACTACACCTGGAAAAAACTTCCTCTAATGATATCAAATTATCATTTGCATGCAAGTGGAAAATTCTTAATGTGGGACAAAAAAGAATAAAGACTGATGAGTTTGAGCTTGAGAAACCAAATTAAAATAATGAATGAAGGTTATACTTTAAAATATCTGATCTTTTCTAGGTGAGATATATAGAATATAAAATATATATTGAATATATGAAAAAAACCCACTAATGTTGAGTATTTTTCAAGGTGCATTTCTCTACATTAATGAAATAAAAGGTTCAGGAATAATGAGGACAAGGAAGACAAGGAGAAGGAAGAAGATGATGGTGATAGTGAAAATCATCAAGTAAAATTTTTATTTTTTATTTTTTTCTGGTTATAAATGTACATTAATTTTTTAATATAGCTTTTTATTTACAAGTTATATCCATAGGTCATTTTACAGCATTGACAATTGCCGAACCTTTTGTTCCAATTTTTTCCCTCCTTCCTCCCACTCCCTTCCCCAGATGGCAGGTTGACCAATACATGTTAAATATGTACATTAATTTCTTTTCTTTTTTTTAACAACAGAAAAAGCAATTTATTGTTTACATTGTGAATACACAGTACACTTTCAATGGAAAAAAGAAAAGGTCTTGGAAGACTTAGGGATATGACTATGACATGACCATGGACAAGTCACTTTGCCACTGAACCTCAGTTTACTCATTTGTAAAATGGAGGTAATAGTGCATATGTTGCCTTCTCATGGGATTGGTATTTAAAACATTGTACATTAATTTCTAATACACATTTCTTTATGAATCATGTTCAGAGAGAAAAATCAGAGCAAAACGCGAAAACCATAAGAGAAAACAAACAAACAAACAAAAAAACAGGAAAAAAAGAAAAAGAAAGTGAATATGGCTTGTTCTGATTTACATTCATTTTCCATAGTTTTCTCTCTGGATGCAGATGGTGTTTTCTATCCAAGTTTATTGGAATTTCTTTGATCACTGAAGTGTTGAGAAGAAACACGCCTTTCATAGTTGATCACTGCACAATCTTGTTGTTACTATATACACTATATTCCTGGTTCTACTCACTTTGCTCAGCATCAGTTCTTGTAAATCTTTCCAGGCCTTTTTAAAATCAGTTTGTTCATCTTTTTTTTTTTTTAATAAAACAATAATATTTCATTATTTTTAAATGTCATAACTTGTTCAGCCATCCTTTAGTTGATAGACATATACTCATTTTCCAATTCTTTGCAATCACAAAACAAGCTGCTACAAACATTTTTGCACATCTGGGTCCTTTTGCCTCTCTAATTTCCTTGGTATACAGACCCAATAGTGGCATTACAAGGTCAAAGAGTATGCACAGTTTTATAGTCTTTTTGACATAGTTTCAAATTGCTCTCCAGAATGGTTGAATCATTACACAACTCCACAAAAATTTATTAGCTTTCCAATTTTCCCATATCCCCTCCAACATTTATCATTCTTTTTTTCTGTCATTTTAGCCAATCTGAGAGGTGTGACCTCAGAGCTGATGTAATTTGAATTTCTCTAATCAAGAGTAATTTAGAGCATATTTTTCATAAAACTATAGATGGCTTTATTTTTGTCATTTGAAAGCTGTCTGTTCATATACTTTGACCATTTATCAATTAGAGAAAGACTTGCATTCTAATAAATTTGACACAATTCTTTATATATTTTAGAAAAGAGACCTTTATCAGAAACATTGCTTACAAATTTTTCCCCCAGCTTTGTACTTCGCTTTTAATTTTGTTTGGGTTAGTTTTGTTTATGCAAAAACTTTATAAATTTAATGTAATCAGTTATCCATTTTGCATTTTATAATGTTTTTCTTTGGTCAAAAATTCTTCCTTTTCCCAAAGATATCATATCTAACCTATCCCTTGATCTCCTAATTCATGAAGTAAAAATTTAATGAGTAGAACATATATTGCAACTGCAATATCAATCTTACCATATACCTTTGACAGGCAAAATGGGACAGTAATGATAATTTGTACAATGTTTATGAAATTCAGGGTTTAACACTACAACATAACATGTCAAAGAGGAGTGAAGTACTTGATGGATGTTCTCAGAGCACAGATTAAACAAACAGGGTAAATTTTACAAAAAATATTTATAAAAAAGATCTCTTTTCTTGAGGCAGGAGTAAAGGATGACAACAATTATGCAATACCAAATATGCCAATTATAACCAAAAGTGGTTTTCTCTGGATAGAGACTAAGAAATAACTTAGATCCAAAAGTGAATTCAGATGTTTACAATTGAGAAAAAACCATAGAAACTCAGCTAACAAATATGATGACAGAAAATTATTAAACAAAGAGTGGAGACATAAAAATCTCTATATTGAAATGGGTAGCATTTATGATTGTGACTCAAGATAAGGTCATTTTTCAACAGAAGTTATAGAAAGATTATCCTCAAGAAGTTCAAATTTATGAGCTGATGGAGACTACAATGAAATAGTCAAGTCTTTGCAATACAAAACTGCATGTTGGAAATTTTTTAGCCACTATCAAATATTTAAAAAGCCATTATTTAGTGATAAGAATTATACAAAAGAAACCCACTATTCTTTATAAAGTAACAAATGACAAATCCCTCTTCTACATATAAAACTCCCAAAATATCCTTGAGAATTTTGCAAGTAAACTATTCATGAACCAAAGTATCATTATAGACAGAACTGTTGCCCAAATTTACCCAGGCATAAAATTGATCCATAAAAATTTATGAGCAATGTTTTTAAAAGTATTGACATACTGGATACCCATAATCCCCATAGTACAATGAAATGAAAATCTTCTTAAAATAAGATCAAGGGCAAAAATTGAAACTTATATGGGAATAAGATGAGTTATTTTGCCTAATACTAGAGTTTTACCCAAGATATTTTCTTTAAATCTATTCAAGATGAGCTTATAATCCAATAGTTTCATTCATTTTTTAAAATTATTATTTTCCAACTAAGCAATAATCCACAGAATATTAAATAAAAAATAGTCTAGTGAATTATCCTCATGTCATTTTTCTGATCCATTGCTTATTATGAAATAATATTATATTTATCTCAGCACAGTTTTAATTCTTCCTGGAAGGAGAGTTCCTACATGGATGCCCTCCTTGAACTCCCTCATTGTTCTCTGATTTTGTGACATTTTTCAGTGGAAATTTTTCTACAATTCTATTTACAAGGACAAAAAGAAAATGAATTTTCATCTTAAAACAAATCTAAATTATATTAAAAGAAAATTCATGGAAATAAAAAAGGATAAGAGGACATAGATTTAGAACCAACACTTACTAGTTGTGCATCTTGGAACAAGTTATTTAATATCTCTGAGGTTCAGATACCTCATTTTGAAGGACAATAACAACACTTCATAGTGTTGATAATGCATGAAAAGTAACTTCAAATTAAAAATGGCAGACATCTCATAATAAACACCATCCTCGTCATTATTCTCATCATAGTTCAGCAAAGATTTTTTATTAGATTTGTTATATGTATAATTTTTATTTTATTTTATTTTATTATATTTTAGTATATATTATGAAATGGGAAGCAAATGATTTTGATAATCACTTGCAAGTTTTTTTTTTCCTTTGGCATAGGTTCATATGTTATGAGGAGAGGAGGCATACAAACAAAGGAAAAAAAAAATTGTTCCCTAGTGTAAAGGGAGTTTTTGGCCTACAGTTTAGGACTAATTGAACAAGTCAGCTATCTAATAGGAACTAGATAGAGAATTGCTGTAAATGTTTGAAAAGTTTTAATTAGGCTATTTGAACCTTTCTCTTCTTTCCATAAATCTGTAGAATCAGTTCCTACTCAGCTGATGCCTTGGCATCATGATTTACTGGAAAAAAATGAGGTTATTTGCTGGCAACATTCTCCTTGCCTCTTCCTTAGCTCACTTATGCTTTTATCCCCCCATTTTTAAAAATATCATTCTCCTTCATTTTCTCTGATGAAAAAAATGGACCTTTTCTTTACTAAAATAAACTTATTTACAAATACCTTGATCCTAGCCCTTCCTCAATCTGATGGAGAAGATCTTTATCCCACTTGACTCTTTTCTTCAGAATTAGACAGTGTTTTCTTCATATATATATTTCTCTTCCTTCTATACTCTTTCTGAATACTCCTTCCTTTCTGAGTTTCCCTATTACTGCTCTCTCCTAGTATTTCTCTTACCTCTTCAGCCTCTCCATCCTTCTTGCTGGCTCATTTTTCATGCATGTTCACTAACCGTTGTAATGGTCTAGTTTAGCTTTCTGGAGGTCTTTGAACCAGCCTTCCTTTCAGCAGAGTAATCACCGTGAGAATAGCCAGGGATAAGTCCAAAATCTTTATTGTCTCCCTCACAATCTGTTTCCTTCACTTGTGGCCCGAGCTAGCTTTCTGGAAGCCCTTCACACTGGCATTGATCTCAGTGGTGGAAGCAAGCCTGCCTGCCTTCCTTCCTTCCTTCCTTTTCTCCTTTCTTCCTTTTCTCCTTCCTTCCTTTTCTCCTTTCTTCTTTCCTTCCTTCCTTCCTTCTTTCCTTTTTTCTTTCCTTCCTTCCTTCCTTCTTCCTTCCCTCCCTCACTCCTTTTTTCCTTCCCTTCTTCCCTCCCCCCTTTCTTTCTTCTTTTTTTCTTTCTCATGTAAATTTCATCAAAGACTTCCTTCAGCTGATCTTTTCAGCTTTCTGCATATCACTTCATTCTTTAATGTAGAGGGCAAGAACTCTAAAAAGGTATACTTAAGACTCAGTATGATTGATGTAATCTTACAATAAGATATTAACTTAGTGGAATTGATGAGATAATGGTTCCCTAGTGATATAATGATTGGCTTATACTGTATGATGAATTGATATAATTGTATATAGTATTTAAGAGGTCAAAGTCAGAAGGAAGTCAGAGACTAAGATGTGCAGTCTGCTGAGTAGACTGAAAGGAAGTTATGACTACTCTCTTTATAGTTAAGTCATGAGAGCATACAGCACAAATGTTATGTTTGGATACATCTGTAAAGATAGCCGGTCCTCTAAGAGGAGCCCCAGACTTCAATACAACCATGCTGGCCTTTTCCCACACAGAATACCTCATACCTTGTAACCTTGCTTTTGCATTGATTGTTTTCCATTTCCAGAATCAACTTCCATTTCCGCTCTAACTTTTGGAATTCCTGATTTTCTTCATGAGTCAGTAATAAAACCAGGTAATATATGAATATTTTCTTGATCACTCCAGTGTACTACCCACCCCAACATACATTAAATTCATTATAAATATATCATGTATATCTGTATATAAATTTATATGTCCAGCTCATTAGAATATGAGCTACTTAAGGATAAAAGTTATATCATTTTTTGGTTTAATATTCTCATCATTTTGCATCTCTGACATGGAGCAGGTTTAAATTATTTTTTATTGATAGATCATGTTGAAGTTTTCTTAAAAATATAATGCACCTAATATTATGTCTACTTTACAGATGAGCACAATAAGTATCATGAAGGTTAAGTCACTTGCTTAAGGTCACATACTTAGTGAGTGATAAAGTAAGGAAATGAACCTGGGTTTCAGTTTCTTGGTTCAATTCCCTTTTAATGATAACCATATTCCCTTGAAGAAGTCTAATACTTGTGCTTTAATTTTTTTTTTATGCCCACAAATTTCTTTTAGCATGTATACTAATTTTTATGACAAACATGGGCAATTTCTCATACTTTTGTTGTTGTTGTTGAATATAAATCAAAATAAACACATTCGAAATGGGAAGCTAGAAATAATATACATAACTATACCAGAGTACTCAGTGTCATATACTATTTAGTTCAGATAAGTATGATTATGAGATATTTTTCATGAGAATATTTGAATTGGGAGTTACCTTTACTAATTTATATAAAGACCAAACAACTCACTTTCTCTGGATAATCTGAATCTAACTAAATGACATTACCTTTACATTGGGGATCTTTGGAATGCTGCCAAGCCACAGTTATTTTAACAATACTATTGTTTCTAGCTGTTGGCATAGATAACATGGAAATAGGATCATTTCCAAATTGATATTAGAATGACTGAATCAAAGCCCTGAATGTGTACATGCAAATTACTTTAAGTTACAAGAAAACCATGTGGGAAATGCAGGAACTCCAAACCCCTTACTAATTTTAACTTAATATAGCACACAATTTTGAAATAATAGGAAGCTCTCAAGAGTAATAATGATATACAGCAGCCAACAAGTTTCAATAAATAGCAATGTTACTCCATTCCTCTGTTTAGATTAAATTTGTTTTGCAAATAAATATATGATTAAAAATAAAAGAAGACAGGACTTTTTATTTTCAATTTCAGCATATAGTTAATAGTCTCAGTCTCTGTTCTTTCAATCTAGCATTATACTGAAATATTAATTTCAAAAATTAAAATAGCTTCATGTTACTTTAATTTATTTCTAATAAAGACAAAAACTTCAGGATTACATAGCTTCCTTGTCTCTCAGGTATTTAAATCACTTTATGTTCATGATTTTGGTTATTTTCGCATTTCTGTAAGGTAGAGAAATTAAAGTTAGTAACTTTTTCAAAGATTAGGAACTTACTAGCTTGGCTAGATTTGAAAATATAACAACTATTAACTGATATCCAATTATTTTCTAGTCCATGGATTTCCTTCCTTCTTTCTTTCTTTCTTTCTTTCTTTCTTTTTTTTTTTTTTTTGGTGAGGCAATTGGGATTAAGTGACTTGCCCAGGGTCACATAGCTAGTCCATAGATTCTTAACATTGGTCTATAAACCAGTTTTTCTTATTGTTCTGATAAAAATATTTCAATGTCACAGGTTTCCTTTGTGATTTTATGTATTTTATTTTGTATATTTAAAAACATGATTCTGAGATGAGCTTCATAGGTTTTGCAAGACTTAAAAAAGGTGCCCAAAATGCACAAAAGGTAAGCAACTTCTAATACAACTGGTTGGAATGAAATGAGAACAGAAAACAATGATTTATCCCTTTTCCATTAATTTCTTACTGGAATAGATAGAGGTAAATATGTTGAAGAATATTTGTTGTTTTTGTTGTTATTAATATGATGGTTATTCAAAATAATCTGATTTTTGATAGGAATTTATCTTTATTTTCATTGGTTCTCAGAACTTGGAGAGAATGAAGATATATTGATATATAATCTCTAACTTTCCTCAAGGATGAACTGAGGAGTAAGCCCAGCAAGAAAGACCATGAATGCAAACATGCAACCTTGGCTAGAATAGTAGTAGTGAGCAGAGTTTAACAAAAGTTTTTTTTTGGAAGTTTTGGACTTTTCAATCACTATTTTGTTCTCATTAGACATAAAATCCTCTCTGTTATCTCCCTGATATTTTGCTTTCATCTTCTTGATCAGGTTTTTTTGCATTTCTTTAGTGGCTTCACAAATGACCCCAATTGGTTTAAGTCTCTCTCTCTCTATCTACCTCTCTCTCTCTCCTCCTCCTCCTCCTCCTCCTCCTCCTCCTCCCCTTCTTCCTCCTCTTTCTCCTTCACTCCCTTTCATTATCCTTTTCCCTCCCTCCCTCTCTTTCTCCCCTCTCTGATATCTCCCTTCTTTCCTCTCTAACTTTTCTTTCTCCCTCCCTCCCTCCCTGTCTCCTCTTTTTCTCTCCCTTTCTGTCTCTTCTTTCTCTCTCTTTTTTCTCTCTCCTCTTTCTTTCTCTCCTTCTCTCTCTCCTCCTCCCTTCCCCTCTCTCTATTTCATCTCCCTCCCTCTCTCCTTTTTTTCTCTCTCCCTCTTTTCCTCTTTCTCCTTTCCTCCCTCCTGCCCTCCCCCACCCTCTCTTTTTATGTTGCTGTCTCTAAGAAATTACATTTGAAGAAATCTTGAGATATAGTAGGTAAGTAATAGAATGTGAAATCATGAAAATTTGGGTTAAAATCCCACTTAGATGCTTATAAGCTGTGTGATCTTCAGAAAGTCATTTTACATCTCTAAATCTCAGTTTCCTTATTTTGGAAATGTGTTAATAATTGTATTGCATCTCTCAGATTTTGGTAAAGACTGAATTAGGCAAAATGCTTTATAAGCCCTAAGGTGCTACATAAATGAAAGCAATCATTTCTTTATTGAAAAGAACATATTTTCTGAGAGCTGAGTACATTTCTCATTGAAATAAGTAACACAATATAATGCAAAATCATGCAATACTACACAATGCGATATAAACATTAATGTTTCATATGTTGCAATATATTATGAACTTCCTTTGGGAAATGCTCACTTAATATAAACTACGTTAGACAACTCACAAAATTTAATAGGAAGACAGCTTATATTATATTCAAAAACTTTTAATGGAAATAAAATATTTCAAGAAAAACCTGGTTTTTCCAAAGAAAAGAATATGAAAAGTATATGATCCTTTGGTACCTAGTTTCATTCTTTTTCTTTGGCAAATATTTCTTACATGCGTACTGTGTTCAAGGTATTAAGCAGCTGGTTGGCAACAATATATAGAGTATTAAGCCTAAAGACAGAAAGATATGAAATTGATTTCTCCTCAGATTCTTTCCAGCTCTGTGACCTTGGTCAAGTCACTTGATCTTTCTGCCTCAGTTTCCTTAACTGTAAAAAGAAGATAATAATAGAACTTATCCCTGCAAGATTGTTATATGGATTAAATGAGATAGTATTTGTAAAGTACTTAGCACAGTGTCTGGTGCTTAATAAATATTTATCTTTACCCTTAATCTTGATCCTAATTGATTCTTGTTTTTAACCATGCTCTCTCTCTCTCTCTCTCTCTCTCTCTCTCTCTCTCTCTCTCTCTTTCTCTTTCTCTTTCTATATATATATTTGCTCAGGCAATTGAGATTAAGTGACTTGCCCAGAGTCACACAGCTAGAAAATGTTAAGTGTCTGAGACCAGATTTGAACTCAGGTCCTCTTGATTTCAGGGCTGGTGCTCTAACCACTACATGACTTAGCTGCCCTTTACCATAATTTTATACATTTGAAGTAAATAAAAATTATGATTAAGATTATTAGAAATTGGCAGGATTCAAGAGAAATTATGGATAGGAGATGATGCTTGAAGTAAGCCTTAAAAGGATTCTAAGAGGTTAAACACTTGACTGTACATGAATTACAGAATTTAAGGGTTTGAACAACTAGTTCAAAATGTTATCTACTTTCTGCTTAAAGAACTTCAGTAAGAGGGAATCCAACTGACCAAACTTCAAGGCAGTCCATTATACCTTGGATTACCTTTATTAGTTAAGTAGATTCTCATCATATCAAAATTAAAATTTCCTCTATGCATCTTCAAATAATTGTTTCTGGTTATGGTTAGAAAAAAAATCTAATCCACATTTCACATGAAAATCCTTCAAATATTTCACAATTGATATTTTCCCCCTTGAATCTTCTCTTCTTTAGGTTAGATATCCTTAAATATCCTTAGTATCCTTTATTGATCTTCACATGTTCTCAAGAATGTTCATTTTCTCCAAGATGAATCATAAAAATCTTAATATTTTCAATATAAGCAAAACCAAAATGCATGAAAGAAGAAAATACAACTATATGAAATGTTGGCCAACAAGTTCATTTTGGGGAAATAAATGGAATAATTGGCAACATTTGTCTTCAAATGAATAAAATAATAAAGATTGACATTTCACGGAACACTCAAATAATCACATATTGCAGGGGACATGATAAATCATTTCAAAAAATACCTTATGGAAATAACTATTTTTCACATGAACACCAATTGAAAAAATAAAGAAGCAGAAAAATGCTAAAAAGAAGTCATCAAAATTCTCTAAATTAAATCAAGTTATGTTTTGGTGCTCGGAGACTTCAAAGTAAATGTAAGTATAGTGTAATATAGGAAAAAATGCAGATTGCATTATATGGATCAGGAATAAAGAATGATAGAGGTCAAAGACTTGAAGATGACAATATCCTTTACAAGCTAGTCCTAACCTGTCTTTCCAAGTTTGATATAAATTACTTCCTGCCCTTTACTCTTGGGTATAGCCAGACTGTTTTTTTGTTTTGTTTTGTTTTGTTTTGTTTTTTGGTAAATCTTCATAAATAACATTCTAATTTTCATCTTTGTGTCTGCCCTGGCTATCCCTTGGAACAGACGTGCATATATTCCTCATTACTGTCTCTTAAGATATCACTTTTTCCTTCAAAATTCAGATGTACTTTCTACATGAAATTTTCCTTCATCCTCTAGATACTAGAGCAAAAAAAGAAAGAAAAATAAACAGAAAAAAATTTTTTATAATCTTCTACAAATTTGTATAAGTAAATATGCATATATGTGGTTAGGTGTGTGTGTGTGTGTGTGTGTGTGTGTGTGTGTGTATATAGGGGAGAAGTGAGATGACCTAGTGAATAGAACAATAGACTTGGAATCAGCCATTTATTAGCTATATGACTCTGGGCAAGTTACTTAATACTGATTGCCTTAGTTCCTCATAGTAAAATGAACTGGAAAAGGAAATGTCAAACTTGTCAAGTATCTTTGTCAAGAAAATCTCAAAAATAGGGTTACAAAGAGTTGGAAAAAAACTGAAACAATTTAACAGCAATAAAAGTATGTGATCAATTTCTTCAATAGAATGTAACCATCTTAATTTTTGTCTTTCTATACTTTGCCTACTAAAAATGCTTGGCATTTAGTAATTACTTAATAAATGCATGTTGATTGGCTGACACAGGAATCTTCTCTTTTTACTAACTTATAAATTGACAGTTTCAAGATTTGTTCAATTTAAAGACTCATTGATCTCATAGCACATGCTAGGTATTTCAATTATATTATTGAATATTTGAAATAAAAAAATTCATTGTTATTGATAAGTATTGTATCTTCTGATAAGGAAGAGGAAAATTCTATCAAGATAAACTCCAAATTAAGTCAAAATTAGTGCTTGCTGATTTAATGAAGACTTCCAGTATTCACTAACAGTAAATATTTATTAAACATCTATCTATGTTAAGCACTATGCTAAATGCTGGGGATAAAGACAACAAGGTGAAAGTCTTTGTCTTCAAGAAAGTCACAATTTAATGACTTGAGTGCAAAGATGGACTTAAGGATATACAACAAAAATAAGTTGGGAAAATATGATTTATTAGTAAGTATTGAGAAAGACCAACAAATGATAAAACAGTCCAAAAGCCCATTGTTGGAATCCTTACTAACTGCTAAGTAATTAGAGTTGATCTAATCTTACAAGAAGATGTTTTGGCCAGAACCTGAAACAAGGTACTAAGTAGAACTAATTAAGACAAGGCTTGTGTTCACACCTTTACTCATTGGAGTCCACAAGTATGCTAGCTTCACAAAGTACACTTTCTAACTTCAAGGGAGTTCACACCTCCCTTAAAGTCATTTGGGCCAGAGAGCACTATGGGAGAAAACCCATAATCCCATTCTCTCAGAAGAGGCAGATAAAAAGCCAGCGATGAGGGATCTATGGCAGAATACATTTTTTCCTCTTGGCTGGCTGATCGCGCTGGACTCGAGAGGAACGACTCTGCTGCAGAGAACATTTTGACGGATTTCAGTGGAGCTACGCCAGAAGCCCTCTCTCCGCGGCAAGTTGGTGGCTGGGCTCCCCAGAAGGAGATAAGAGAGACCTTCCATCTCTGTCTTGGTTGGAGGCAGAAGAAAGCAGAGGCAGAGGCTGAAGGACAGAACCTTTGGATTTGGAGACATCCGAAGGGCTCCAAGCCTCTAAACCGGCTGTGCCTTGAGAAGAACAAACTCCAACATTTGAACTCTAACAGCCCATGACTATATATCAGGAACATTTTGCCCAAGAAGAGAGTCAGGAGGCATTGGATATCATGTCCAAAAAAATTTAATTTACAAAAGTGAAATTTATTTTATTTTGACAGGCAGAAAAATGTTGCTATGGAAATTTATGAATAGTCTATAAAATGTCATACTATTGATTTGCTGGAGTAAAAATCAAAGCCAATGACAAATCAGATAAAAAAATGAAAATGAGAAGATATGGCATAAAATATATACCTGAGCAGGTAAACAAACTCTTGATGATTAAAAATGAGTAGTGGATAAAAGAGTAGATATCACTACAGACTTTTTTCTATTTCATGATGAATTTTAACCAAACCAGTTAGAAAGAACATAAAATCAATGCCAATGGAAATGTTAATTGAAGACAATACGCTTTTAATAATATATACTGTTTATAAAATCTTAGAGACGAGGCTGAGGGAAGATTGTCAGCATTCTTTTTTCATAAAACATCAAAAAGTAGGGCAAGGAAACACAAGTTTAGGGAAAGCATGATGAGACATACAACTAAGCTGGATAACCCAGAGAACATTTAGCTTAAAACTTGTAACGAGGCAATATAGAAATTTAAAAAAAAGAATAATTTGTTTAAAAAAATGTCCTTAATGAGTAATTTTCTTAATTAATAAGAGTGAAGTCTCCATATTCGGATTCTAACATTGTAATACCTAAAATATTTCATGAATAAGTAGATATGGCACTAAAAATAAGATAGGAAAAATGTTTATTCTAGCAAAAAACACAGTTGGAGGTAACATACTAAAATCAAGACAATATGACTGATTTGAAATTTTGATTTCCAAGATATATGAAAGAGAGAATATAATAAAGGATTAGAGGAAGGGGAATTTTCAATTGCCAAAAGGAAAAAAAAATGTTTATCACAAAATATCAATAAGGTCTACTCCATATAACTCTGTTCTCTTCTTTTTCTGAGAAGAACTGATATGACTATTTTTTTTTTTTTTGGCAAGGTAATTGGGATTAAAGCAATTGTCCAGAGTCACCTGGCTACTGTACTCAGTTGCATTAGGTGCCTGATACCAGATTTGAACTCTGGTCTTCCTGATAATGCTCTATTCATTGTGTCATCCAGATGCCTGATGCAAATGTTAAATGTATAGACTTAAAGTGTTTATAGAATGTAAAATGCCATAGTATGTATTATTTGCTGATTATTTTAAAAGTAGTTTATAATGAGTAAAATATCATTTTTAAAGATTTTTCAATAAGATGTCTTCCAAGCATATATGAAAATCAAACATTTCTTTGATGATATAATGATAGAGAAAACTTTAATAGCAGTCTCATTTTTACTATAAAGGGAGACATAATTGCCAAATGTATTTGCAAATGTCACAGAAACTTAAGCATTCAGACATAACTGATGCAAAGTCTAAATAAGGGAGAAAAGGGAGTGATCCATTATAAATTATGAAATTATCCAACTTCCCCTGTTTATAGATAACATCATGCTTTTTTTTCTGTAGAACTCTATATAATATTTCATTGTCTCCAAATTAAAATTCATAATTATCTAAAAGATTTTGGTCTATCTACAAAAAGAAGTATATAAAGAATTTTTATTGCATAGAGTATAACATGCAGTTGAGCTAGTCCATCACTAAATATATTTAGACATACAGAATAGACAATGAGATGGGTCTAAAATCAAATCGGAGAGCAAGTTAGATTGCCTTTGGGACATTTCTCAGTGTGTTTAATGAACTCTAGCTTCTCACTAAAACAAACTCCTATCTTTTAACAACCAAATATATATTTTCATATAAAAACTGCAAATCACAGTCTGAACCATAAACATTCTTCATATACTTAACATTTGCTTGCATGGATAGCAACAATATTCTTGCATGACTGCAAATCATAGAAAACAATATTGATTAAAGTTGTGGGTCATCCAAAGGCAATGGGGAAGTAGATTGTGGGCATGAGTAGGGCACAATCCATTACCAATTAAGATTTGTGTAGGGATAGCAGAGTAAAAGGATAACATCATTGAGAAATATTTCTAGATAAGGAATGCATCAGTCAAGAAAGCAAAAGTGGTCTATATACAAAATTGGTAAACTTACCATGTCATATTGAGTGGGTGGAAGGTTTATGAGAATGGCCAAAATTTACATAAGATGAGATGTTATGTATTATGATCTGTACCATTGAAGGTAATATCATGAGATACTCAATTCATCAAAGTGTAGAAATATGAACTTTTATGATTGCCTTATAGATTTGTTTTTTTTTTTTTGGAGGAGGCCTTTGTAGATTATATAGGTTAAAATATTATAATATAATTAATATTATTTTCTATATCATAAATTATCCATGCATTCAAAGGATACTTCCAATGACATTTGCCTAATCTTCACTTGACCACTGTACTTTGTAAGAAATTTTCAGTTATTTATAGGATTAGTATAGAGTTTTGCATGTTGTTTTTCAATTCAGTTGTGTTGTGTCTGGATCTTTATGATCCCATTTAATTTTTTTTTTTTTTTTGGCAAAGGTAAAGGAATGCTTTGCCATTTCCCTCTTCTCCTCTGTTTACACAGAAAAAAAAAAAACTGGAGCAAACAAAATTAAGTGACTTACTCAGGGTCACCCTATTAGGAAGTGCCTAAGGTGAAATAAGCTTATGTTTTCCTGATTTCAAGCCCAGGGCTCTATCCACTGCACCATCTAGCTTCCCCTCTGTAATTTGTAGATTAGGATAAATCGATTATTTCAAATGGGATTACAAAGAGTTGGACACAAATGAAAAATGCTTGACCAACAACAAATTGAAGACCTTTGTGGAATGACAGACAAGTCATCATTGAGGCAAATTTCAAACAAAAGCAAGCCTTTCCTGTAAAGTTTCATGAAAAATTGGTGTTTAAAAATGAATGTTTATAGCACAGAATTTTTTCACAGCTTTTTATTTACAAGTCATATGTATAGGTAATTTTACAACATTGACAATTGCCAAATCTTTTGTTCCAATTTTTCCCCTCCTTCCTTCCACCTCCTCCCTTAGATGACAGGATAACCAGTAGATATTAAATATATTAAAGTATAAATTAGATACACAATAAGTATACATTACCAAACTGTTATTTTGCTGTACAAAAAGAATTGGACTCTGAAATATTATACAATTAGCCTGTGAAGGAAATCCAAAATGCAGGCAGGCAAAAATATAGGGATTGGGAATTCAATGTAATAGTTCTTAGTTATCACCCAGAGTTCTTTCGCTGGGCGTAGCTGGTTCAGTTCATTACTACTCCATTGGAACTGATTTGGTTCATGTCATTGCTGAAGATGGCCAGGTCCATCAGAACTGATCATCACATAGTATTGTTGTTGAAGTATATAAGGATCTCCTGGTCCTGCTTGTTTCACTCAGCATCAGTTCATGTAAGTCTCTCCAGACCTTTCTGAAATCATCCTGTTGGTCATTTCTTACCAAACAATAATATTTATGGGCACAGATATTGGTGAGACCACATTAGATTCTTAAATTTTTTTTTCTGAAAATTGTCCTTCTTGAAATGATATCATGATGCTAAGTGAAATGAGCAGAACCAGGACATCATTATACACTTCGACAACGATATTGCATGAGGACATATTATGATGGAAGTGGATTTCTTTGACAAAGAGACCTAACTGAGTTTCAATTGATAAATGACGGACAAAAGCAGCTACACCCAAAGAAAGAACACTGGGAAACGAATGTGAACTATCTGCATTTTTGTTTTTCTTCCCGGTTATTTATACCTTCTGAATCCAATTCTCCCTGTGCAACAAGAGAACTGTTCGGTTCTGCAAACATATATTGTATCTAGGATATACTGCAACATATCCAACATATAAAGGACTGCTTGCCATCTAGGGGAGGGGGTGGAGGGAGGGAGGGGAAAAAAATCGGAACAGAAACGAGTGCAAGGGATAATGTTGTAAAAAAATAATTACCCTGGCATGGATTCTGTCAATATAAAGTAATTATTAAATAAAAATTAAAAAAAAAAAGAAAGAAAGAAAAAAGAAATGATATCATGAGTTATTGTCTGTGGCACTTATTTATTGGAGAAGTTTACTTAAATAAACTGGGAGAGCCCCATTGATAGTCAAACAACATAGAGCAAGTAGAAGTATATGCAGAGGAGGAAATATTTGTTGCCAATGTCCAAGGGAATGCAAATACATAAAAACAAGAGGACAAGAATGGCCTAACCAAAATCATGAGTCTCAGAGAGTCACCAATATAATTTATTAATGTCTTCTTTCTATATTCTTTGGTTGGAATTCAGGATTCCACTAATTATAGATGTACATTATGGATGTTATAAAATCCTTATTCTATTTCATAAAATTCAGTTTTCTTTGTTATCTTAGGAGTGTAGACTAGCAGAGGAATAAGCAGAACCTACTTTGTCTTTAGAGTATACTAAAGGCAACGTAGATGTAAGTAGAAAATATATGAGAAGTTCAAAAAAATTGCAAGAATTGCATGGAGGAACAGTACAGTAATCATAAGAAATTTTAATTATCTGGACATCTTCTAGAGATTTCTCTTTGGCAAAGTTGGAAAACTTAAATATTTTTTCCCTACAAGACAATTACATTTTTCAAAGGTAGAAAAAACCCATGATGGATGTTATCACTCTATATTTAATTATCATCAAGAAGGTTGTGGAAATTATAGAATTATAACATTGGGAGATATTAGGATTATAATCATTCCATCTTGGAGTTTATCATAAAAGAAAGAAATTTGAATAAGCATCTCCTATTTTGAGGGACATAACATAAGGTTACAAATAATTGATTATAATTAAGACATGGATTCAATTTCCAAAAAAGAAGTCAGTGAAAGAACCTGAAAGCACAAAATTGTGTGTGTGGGGAATGAACAAAAATCATTTTAAAGAGGAGAAAAAATAAGGAGAGTCTAAAAAAAGGATAGGGACCTTATTTACCATCTTATATTTAATTATAAAAAGTGGGAAGGAAGGTAGGAAATGGAGTGAGTACAACTATATGAGAATCCTATCATTGTATCAGCAAAATTGATCCTTAAAATGAGTTGATGCTGTCAATGAATGTTATTCCAATTTAGCTTTGTTTAAGCCATATTTGGAAAAGAAGATGAAATGAAGAAATTGGTAATAAAATGAGTAGAGCACTGGACATGGAATCAGGAAGACCTGAACAAATCTGGTCTCATATACACGGATGACATTTAACCCATTTTTTTGTTTAAGTTTGCTCACTTGTAAAATGGTTATTATACTCCTACTCATCTGAAAGGTCTATTTTGAGGGTAAAATGAGATAATAGTTCTAAAATGTGCTTAGTGTCTGGCATATAGTAAGTACTATATAAATGCTTTTTTTTCTTTGCCTTACTCTTCCCAAATGAATATAAGACCATGGCCTAGGGTATATGGAATAATGTTAATAGATAATGGAAAGAAGACTGAACTATTAAACTTTAACTTTCCTTCTACTTTCTTTTCTAAGAAGAATATTTGTACTAGAAGAGTAAAATTTATTAAAATAGGAAGTGAATCCAAAGATAAGTAAAGTGATAGTAAAACAATATTTAGCTGCTTTTCATGAGTGCAAGTTATTTTGATGAACTTCATCCCATTGTACTGAAAGTCCCTGAAAATGTAACTTCTGAGTCATTTCAAAAGAACATGAAGAAAACATTGTAAAGCTGGAAATGAACAAATATCCTGATTTTCATAAAAAAAGGACAAAGTAGAATCTGGAAAAATATAGACTTGTAAGCTTACCTTAAATTTAAAAAAGGAACAATAAAAAATCATTTATTACTAAACACCCAGGAAAACAGCAATGATAATAAAAAAACATTAGTATGGTTTGATCACTAACTTGTTAAGGTTGTTACACTTAAATGTGTAATGCATAACTTTGCTGTATTAAACTTCCACTGTTAACTGTTCAAAGACTTTAAAAGTGTCTCATTTAATCCCCAAATTTAATTCAAAATAATTCTTTTTAGTTAAGGATTGGCCTTAATAGCAATAATATGAATAATTAAAGATAATTAACACTATTGGAAGCAATGCTTCTTAGGACATAAGGTATTGGAATTAAACTCTGGAAGATCTGAGTTCACTTAGCTGTGTGACCTTGGTCAAGTCAATTAAACTTTGTGGGGTCTTGTTTCACCATCAATATTGGTTGGACTCTAAGGTCATAAGGTTTCTTATAGCTCTAAAATTGTGATCTTAGGAAAAAAATTATGAAAAAAAATTTTTCTTAATTGAATAAATGCAGTAAATTGCACAAGAGACATAAATATGGAAGTGCCTGCTCTCAGAGACCTCACATTCTACTAGATATAGTTATGACTGTAATTATGTTCCTTAGACATTTTTCTTGGACAAACATCTTGTTTCTTCAGAGACATCTTGGTTGCATAGTGTACACATAAAGTGGGGGATTGAAACTTGGAAGGGATGAATTCAAATTCTACCTCACTCACAAAGTTTATAAACTGTGAGATCCTTGGCAACTCATTTAACTGGCTTCAGTCTTTATTTCCTCCCCTGTAAAATGGAGATAATAATAGTATCTAATTCCCAGATTTGTTGTAATGTTCAAATAAGAGAAAATATGTACAATATTTCCCAAATGTTTCAGTGTTATTTAATTGCTTAGTTATTCACTTGATCCACAGATTATGCTATTGAATCCATCGTGGGAGAGATAGATGGTTTAGTGGTTACAGTACTTGTTCTGGAGTCAGGAAAACTTGAGTTAAAATCTGGCCTCAGACACATTTCCTAGCTGGGTAATCAAGGGCAAAGCACTTAACCTTTGTTTGTCTCAGGTCTTTCACCTGTTATGTGGAAATAATAATAGTGCCTGCATCCCAAGGCTGTTAGAAACAAATGTAAGAATAATCATGAAGCACTTATAGTGCTTAATATAGTATAGTAACTAGTATATAGTGATTAGTATATAAATGTTAGCTGTTATTATTATTGAACATTTATTATGTTTTAGCCACTGTGTTAAATTTTGGAGTATATAAAATATGCAAAAAACCTTTAATTTAAAAAGATCATTGTTGCTGGTGTTATTATTATTTCTAATCTTTTTATTTTCATGCATATTTTCTTTTGCATCTACTATGATTTATCAATGTCTCCCAAAGTATTATATCCATAGTTGAATATAAGGTTCATGATACTTTCTAACTGGGACAGAAAATAGTGGAATCATTGTTTTCCTCCACATGAAAAAGTTTCTTTGTCTCTACCACTATATCTAACACATCTTGGATTCTTAACAATGTCTATTTGAATGAATAAAGGAATTAATTTTTTTCTATATAGTTTTTAAATATTTATTTTTTAATGCACAGTGCTTTATGAATCATGTTGGGAGAAAAAAAATCAGAGCAAAAGGGAAAAAAAAAACATGGGAGAGATAAAAAAAAAATCAGAAAAAAAGAAATGAACTGGTAGCATGTGTTGGATTTACATTGAATCTCCAGAGTTCTTTTTCTGGATGCAGATGACATTTTCTATCCAAAGACTGTTGGGATTGCTTTAGATCACTGAACCACAGAGAAGAATTAAATCTTTCACAGCTGATCATGGCACATTCTTGCTATTATTGTGAACAATATATTTCTGGTTCTGTTTGTTTTGCTCAGTATTAGTTCATTATAAATCTTCCCAGGACTTTTAAAAATTGGCTTGTTTATTATTTTTTTATAGAACAATAATATTCCATTATCTTCATATACTACTACTTATTCAGCTATTTCCAAATTGATGGGCATCTACTTATTTTCCAAATCTTTGCTATCACAAAAAGAGCTGCTAAAAACTTTTTTGCACATGTGGATCCCTTTCCCTTCTTTAAGATCTCTTTGAGATACAAATTGAGTAGCAGTAGTGCTGGGTCAAAGGCTATACACAGTTGATAGTCCTTTTGGCACAATTCCAAATAGCTCTCCAGAATGGTTGGATCATTTTACAACTCCACCAACAATGCTTTATTGTTCCAGTTTTCCTACATGCCCTCAAACATTTATCATTATTTTTTCCTATCATCTTAGCCCATCTGAGAGGTGTGAGGTGGTACCTCGGAGTTATTTTAATTTGCATTTCTCTCTATACAGTATTTCTATAAAGTATTAATGTTTAATTCATTTCGTCTTCCCCTCTGCAAGAATAGGGCTGGTGCCAAGATATTGGAAGTAAACACAGATATACTATCCAGGAGAGCACTACTAAACTTTTTAAAATTAAGAAACTATCATATAAAAATATAATAAATAACAAAGGGCTTACTCATCAGAATTTCAAAGATCTAGGAGAAATTTGTTATTTTAGACTGGTAAAAGACCCTGGAGATAATTTAGTCTAATCACATGAATATGAAGTGATTGACTTGTAAGCACAATTAGGGGTGGAGTTAGGACAGAACCAATTTCTCCCAATTCCCTTTTGAGTGGTTTCCTACCATTCCACTCCAAACCTAGCTTTGCTACTGCTAAGCATTGGGGCCTTGAGGAAGTGTCTCTGTCTTTTCATCCTTGAAAATCATTATTACTAGATGATTTTCTAGCTTCTTTCTAGTTTGAAGAGCCTATAATTTCATAGTATGAAATAAAAAAAATGATAACCAAAAACATATTTAGGCCAACATAATGACAGACACGACAGACAGATTATAGCATATAAAGAACTGAAGGAATTGAGGAGGTTTAATTTATATAAGAATAGAGTAGGGTGGAGAGACATATTAGACATCATCAGGTACCCAAAGTATTATTATGTGGAATAAATATTAGACTTATTTTATGTGCATCAGAGGGCAGAACCAAAAGAAGTATGGAAAAAATTATAAAGAGACAAATATAGACTCAATGTAAGGGAAACAAACAAACACAAAATAGCCTATTAGAGATGTTAAAAAATATAATGGGTCTCCTTGGAAAGTAGAGTTCCATCTCATTAGTGATCTTTAAGCTGAGATTGAATGATCACATTGGGAATGTTGTAAAAAGAATTCTTTTTCTGGCATGATTTAGACTGAATAATCTCTGAGGTCTTCCAGTTTGTGATTCTAGGAAATGTATAAAAGTCAAACTTGAAGTGGGTTAATGGAATTCAAATGACAAAATTTTGACCAGTTACTAAACTTGCTCATGAACAAGACCTAGTATATATTTATGTGTTTGCCACCTTTGACCTATTTAGCTTTATTTTGAAGAGAGCAATAGATATAATCGCTCAATGTCCCCGTGCTTGCTGGGCATGGGGATATTGATCTTACTCATTTCAGAACATGTGTAACTTAGAGGATGAGTGGGATATAAATGAATGTATTGGCTATTTATAGGGTTGAATTTGGCAACACTCCCCCACAAAAGTAGCAGTGGTATTAGCAATGTCATTTTTGAATGTGAAGCATAACAAATACTTGCATACAGGCTGTAGACATACTTGTTGAACTGAATTCTGATAGAATAATAACATTTGCAAACTTCTGAAGCAGAATAATGTAAAAATTGTAAATCGATTTTCATATTAAAAATAGCATTATATCCTCTCAACCCAAATATTTTTTTTCTGATTCAGAAAAATGAAAGAGCTAATGGCAATATAGAATCCAAAGCTGTGGTCTATAAAAGCTAACATTTCTGAACTCCCTTAGAGCTTTTAGAAGCAACTGTCCTATAAGTATTCATTTGACATACTTATGGATTCTCTTCATTTCGGATTATCCACACATTCTGCCTTCTAACCAAACTTCTCTTGAACTCTATATTTCATCTTTTGCCTCTTTGCCAATTGCAAGTCATCCTCCATTTAGGGATGTTCTCGTGCATCTACTAGCTCTATGGCCCAAAGAAAGCAAAGAAAAAAAAAAAGAAAAGAATGTACACATATAAAAAAGAGATATTTATAGAATCTCTTTTAGTAGTTCACAATTAGAAACTAAGAAAGTATCTTAATGGGAAATGAATAAACAATTTGTGGCTTTTGAATGTTACAAGATATTTTTGATACAAGAGGTTATAAAATGGATAATTTCAGAAGAAAACTGAGACTTTTATGACTGTTGCAGGAGAATTAGCAGAGCTAAGAGAATAAGAATATGAAAACATTTATAGAGAAATAACAGTGATGAAAAACTTAATTTTGATCATCACATTGATAAACTGTTGGTACAAAATAATGAAAATAGACCTTTGCCACTCACCTCTTGATAGAGGGGTGATGCTTAAAAATATAGGAAAAAGTATATCTTTTTTTGATACAACTGATGTGTACATGTGCTTTTGCCAAACTATTCAGCTATGTATTGAGAGCTTTATTTTTTGTTATCATTTTTATTTTTATGTGCTCAGAGAGAGTAGAGGAAGGAATGTGTTTTTAAAATGTTTGCTATTGAAAAAAACATAAAAAATATGTTGTTTATCTTTATTTCTTAGAAAGCCTAATTACCTTAGATACTCATCTCAGGTGTCATCTACCCTATGAAGCCTTCTATAATCCACCCAATTATTGTGACTGCATTTCTACTCCTAAATTCTTTGAAAAATTTAAATGGATCTGGATCTCCTGGAAGTGAATATTCTCTCCAGTGAAGTAGATTACAAAATATTCATGCTTGACTGTCCTCTGTAACTCTCATCCATCTTGTTATATAAGTTTTCCATGGGATTGGAGAATGTATTCAATATGCTATGGTGAGATGTTTAGGGAAGACTTCCTTGCTTTGTATTAAAATCACAAAAATTCTACAGGACCACAGAAACTGTTTATTCCTTCATTCTTTCATTCTTTTCACTTGACTAGCACATCATTTTTGCTCATATCTTTTTGATAACATTTTTACTATACTTATCATTTGTAATCCCCAATTTGCCCATTAGGTGATAGTTATTTTCAGTTTTTCAGATACTATATATATAGTACCCTATATATGTATGTATAGGGCACTATCTAGGTGCCCTAAGTGGAATCAAAACAATACTATCCACACTTAGGAGCATTTGTAGGATCTAGCTATTTATAGGGAATTCCTTTGACCTTGGCTGTATTCTAGATAGCCTTCATATTGTCATATCTTTTGGAGAATGTTTTATAATTTTGCCATATACATGAGAAATATCATATTGGAAGAACATCTTTAAAGCAGTATTTTATTCAATTGAAACAAATAGGATTTTAATAGTCAACAAACAATAAGCACAGTGAAATTTTATATGTTCTGCAACCTTCATTAATTTGAATTATGTTAAAAAAATAATAATCTACTGGGCAGCATCATTTAAAAAGAGACTGGGTTATCTCCTTCACTACCATTAATGGTATTCTGAATGTATGTGCAAATGATTCACATTTTTTAAAAATTAAATAGATAGGAAAATAAACATAGAACTCAATAGTTACTGATGTCTTTCAGTCAATTGGTTTTGATGGGAAAAAAGCTCTGATAATTATTTGATGTATCTTTAACATCTTCTCTTAGTGCAAATAATTTGATATTCTATTTCTCAATACTCCCAATAATTGCTTCATCTCTAGCATAGACTTTGTGTACATTTGATATGATGCAACATTTTTTTTCTCTTTGAATTCTTCAGTAATATTTCCATTTCCCCCCAAAGAAAATCAGTAACTGACATTAGAGTATAAGTATGTTGGATCTGCTGTTCCTAACGTTGAAAAGAGTTGTTTAAGAACTTTGCATTTGCAATAATTTTCCATCTTTTGTCTTCATTTTTAAATGTTTACAGGATTACTTTATTTACTTGTGACTTGTACTCAGCTTTCTTTAAATTAACTACATTTCCCACTGCTTTTCTTTGCTTTATGAGATGATACTAAACATTTTCTACTTCTCTATAAAATTTTACAATTGATTTTATATTGTAAGTTGCTTTTCCCCTTGGTTGTCAAATATCTCTACTCTGGAAGTAAGTCAAATGTTTGCTAGCATTTTTTTAGTATCTTTGGCTTCCTTGTTATAGCAATTTATCTTAAAGTTCCATGTGAAATAGCAGTAGTTGGAGTTATAGGCCGTTTATTTATCCATATCATATTTTCAGAATTAAAAATCACTTTTGCTAGTTCAGGTTTAAGGTATTTTAATTATTTTCTATATTTTTCCTCACTTTTATTTTTCATCCTATCTTCAGAAATAATTTTGGTTTTTGATCTGTCTCTACAGAGATGATTGATTTTGGAAAGACCTCCATATCAGTAACCACTCATTTCCTATCAGTTAAAATAAAAATCAGTTCCATTTCTTATGATATTATTCAGTATTCACTATGGTCTTCATCTTCTGATTCCTTTATTGAGGGAAAAATGATATTCTAGGTATATACCATTGAAGGTTCAATGTTATCTCCACCTCATTGACCCCTCTTATTTATTAATCTTGAACTATATTTTTAAACTTTTTTTTTGCTGTCCTTGGTTATATTTGATTGATTGGTAATCAAATAACAAAGTATATTTTTAATTTATTTGGAGGGTTATAGGAATTTTTTCTAGTTAATGTATTTATTTTTTAATACTCATTGCTTTATGAATAATGTTGGTCAAAAAAATCAAAACAGAAGGGAAAAGATTTAAAAAAAGAAAAAAGAAGTGAACATAGCATGTCTTGATTTATATTCAGTTTCCTTAATTCTTTTTCTGGATGAAGATAGCATTTTCTGTCCAGTCTATTGGACAAACCATGTTTTGGATCACTGAACCCCTGAGAAGAAGCAAGTCTTTCACAGTTGATGATTGCACATTCTTGCTGTTATATATGGAATGTATTTTGCTTGTTTTGCTCAGCATCATTTCATGAAAATCTTTCCTGGCTTTTCTAAAATCAACTTGTTCATATTTTTTAAAAATAGAATAATAATATTCCATTACCTATATACCCAAACTTGCAGCCATTCCCCAATTATAGACATCTACCCATTTTCCAATTATTTGCTACCACAAAAAAGCTGCTCCAAACATTTTTGCACTTATGGGTCCTTTTTCCTCTTTATGATTCCCTTGTGATACAAACCCAGTAGTGACACTGCTGGGTCAAAGGATATGCACAGTTTCATATCACTTTGGTCATGGTTCCAGATTGTTCTCCAGAATGGTTGGATGATTCCACAACTCCATCAACTATGCATTAATGTCCAGTTTTCCCACATCAGCTCCAGTAAATATTTACTTTTCCTGTCATCTTAGTCAATCTGAGATGTGTGAGATGGTACCTCAGTCATTTAATTAACATTTCTCTAATCAATAGTGATTTAGAGGAACTAAGGAGACCCAAATGTAAATCAAAACATGCTATATTCACTTCTTTTTTTCTACTTTTTAAATCTTTCATGTTTTTTCCCCCTTTTGCTCTGATTTTTCTCTCCCAACATGATTCATAAAGCAATGTGTGTTAAAATAAACAAAGAAACAAAGGAAAAAATAAATGTGATTTAGAACATTTTTCCATATAATTTTATATAGCTTTAATTTCATCATCTGAAAATTGTCTGTTCATATCCATTTATCAATTGGGGAATGATTTGTATTCTTAGAAATTCAACATAGCTCTTTATATATTTTAGAAATGAGATCTTTATCTGAAACACTGGCTGTAAAGAGTTTTTCCCAGCTTTGTAATTCCCTTTTGATCTTGTTTCTGTTAGGTTTGTTTTTACAAAAACTTTTTAATTTAATGTAATCAAATTTATCCATTTTACCTTCCATAATGTTCTCTAGTTCTTCTTTGGTCATAAATTCCTCCCTTCTCCAAAGAATTGCTAGGTAAACTATCCCTAGCTCTCTAAAGGAATTTTTTTTTAAAATCTTCATCTTTTAGGATAGCTGTATTGATGCATAAAAGAACATTTTTTTCTTGTGGTCAATTGGAATTGTACTTATAATTAATTTTTATTATTATTAATTATATTGTTAGTGTGTTTTAGTATTCATTGTATTGTTTATTATTTTATTTTGACCTATTATTTTTAGCATATTTAACTATATGTTAATTTAACACCATGGTAACTAAGTTGTCTTATTCTTTCTCCCTTTTAAACTTTGAATTTTCTTTTGAGTTTATTTGAAAAAAAAATTGTTCTTTCTCTCTCTTGCTGCTGCTATCAAAACTAATTTACTCCTTCCAACACCAATAAAAATGTCATATAACTGTAGTTCAACAAAACAAAGCAACCCATTGACCATTTGCCTCATTCTGCACCTCTAGTGTATCACTGCTAAGCCAAAACATACTTCATCATACTCTGAAGCCACAACTATTGCATTGAAAAAAGTTCTGAAGTCTAACAAAATTAGTTTCTTTCATATTATTGTAGTAATTGTACATTTTTACAACTGGTTCTGGTCCTTTCACCTGTATTGGTTCATAAAAATATTCTTAAGTTCCTCTAAATAATTCATATTTATCATTTTAAAGTATAATATTCTCCTAAATTTATATATTACAGTTTCTTCAGTCACAAGTCCTCATTTTGTTTCCAATTCTTTTCTAGAACATTTGGATGCCAATGCATCACAATGGGCCTTTCCTTATCCAATATTAGTCTAATTAACATATACATAGTCCTCCAGGAGCAACACATCAATAGATCTTTTAAAATTATTATTATATGGACCCACACTTAACACCATATACCAAGATAAGATCAAAATGGGTCTATGACCTAGGCATAAAGAACGAGATTATAAATAAATTAGAGGAACATAGAATAGTTTATCTCTCAGACTTGTGGAGGAGAAAGAAATTTGTGACCAAAGATGAACTAGAGACCATTACTGATCACAGAATAGAAAATTTCGATTACATCAAATTAAAAAGCCTTTGTACAAATAAAACTAATGCAAACAAGATTAGAAGGGAAGCAACAAACTGGGAAAACATTTTCACAGTTAAAGGTTCTGATAAAGGCCTCATTTCCAAAATATATAGAGAACTGACTCAAATTTATAAGAAATCAAGCCATTCTCCAATTGATAAATGGTCAAAGGATATGAACAGACAATTTTCAGAGGATGAGATTGAAACTATTACCACTCATATGAAAGAGTGTTCCAAATCATTATTGATCAGAGAAATGCAAATTAAGACAACTCTGAGATACCACTACACACCTGTCAGATTGGCTAAGATGACAGGAAAAAATAATGATGAATGTTGGAGGGGATGCGGGAAAACTGGGACACTAATGCATTGTTGGTGGAGTTGTGAACGAATCCAACCATTCTGGAGAGCAATCTGGAATTATGCCCAAAAAATTATCAAAATGTGCATATCCTTTGATCCAGCAGTGTTTCTATTGGGCTTATATCCCAAAGAAATACTAAAGAAGGGAAAGGGACCTGTATGTGCCAAAATGTTTGTAGCAGCCCTGTTTGTAGTGGCTAGAAACTGGAAAATGAATGGATGCCCATCAATTGGAGAATGGCTGGGTAAATTGTGGTATATGAATGTTATGGAATATTATTGTTCTGTAAGAAATGACCAGCAGGATGAATACAGAGAGGCTTGGAGAGACCTACATGAACTGATGCTAAGTGAAATGAGCAGAACCAGGAGATCATTATACACTTCGACAACGATATTGTATGAGGACATATTTTGATGGAAGTGGATTTCTTTGACAAAGAGACCTGAGTTTCAATTGATAAATGACGGACAAAAGCAGCTACACCCAAAGAAAGAACACTGGGAAACGAATGTGAACTATCTGCATTTTTGTTTTTCTTCCCGGATTATTTATACCTTCTGAATCCAATTCTCCCTACGCAACAAGAGAACTGTTCGGTTCTGCAAACATATATTGTATCTAGGATATACTGCAACATATCCAACATATAAAGGACTGCTTGCCATCTAGGGGAGGGGGTGGAGGGAGGGAGGGGAAAAAAAATCGGAACAGAAATGAGTGTCAATATAATGTAATTATTAAATAAAAAATTTAAAAAAATTATTATTATAACTCTTTATTTACAAGATATACGCATGGGTAATTTTTCAGCTTTGACCCTTGCAAAACCTTTTGTTCCAATTTTCCCCCTCCCCCAGCTGGCAGGTAGACTAATACATGTTAAAGTATATGTTAAATACTATATATATATATATATATATATAGCCATATAGTTATTTTGCTGCACAAGAAGAATCAGACTTCACATCAATAGATCTAATGGAAGATATGTCTGTTCTCTAAACAGCAGCTAGGATAAATTTGGCAGGGCTCGTTACTAAAAGATTCATCATTAGGTGATAGATTTCATAATTATTTTGACAAAAGAAACTACTGAAGACGATTTTTAAAATGTATACAAATATTGTGAACCATTACAAAAATGGAAGACTACTTAATAAATAGAATGAGGAAAAAAAAACTTATTCCTAAATTTTGAAGTATGAACTTTCTACTATATTAGTTGCTAAAATAAGACTTTTGTGTTATTTTCAAATATGCTTTTGAAATGTTAGGAATATTCATTATAAACCAAGAGAGGAAAAATCCCATTCAGAAAATAATATAGAAAAACTAGAAATCATTATTTTGCCCATATGTTTATCCTGTGGTTACATTGAATGATTCATGTTTCATATGTTTATAAAAAAAAAAAACTCTTCAGTTTTTAATAGTGTCACATATAACCAGTGATTGGCACAAAATTTAAAAATCAACTACATGAGCTACTCTGAGTAGTGGGACTTAACCATTGTAGAAGAATTCTAACATATGGTGTTCTAATGGAATAAAGACCGTTACACCAAGCTGAAGTCAAGATGAGGGTTTTATTATGGAACACGTCAAGCTAAGGAGGAGATTAAAAAAAAATTCTCATAATGTTAGAATTTGGCCAAAAAGGACAGGGAATAGGATTGAGAGAGGGTTATAAGCCAAGAATAATAACAATCACCCCTTCTCCCCCCAAAAAGTCAAAATACCAGAGAAACAGTTCAAGTCTGAAAACTTGAGAGGAGTTAAGGTCATCATGTACAAAGAATACTTGGGTATAACTTTCTTAACAAATATGAAATTTATGTTATCTAGGTGGTCTTTTTATTCTCAGTTTGGCAGATGATTGGATTACATGTGTTGGAAAGTTATAAGCTTATTCACTTCTATTTTCTTTGTTTACTTATTTAATAATTATTTATTGAGCATACATTATGTGTAAGGAAGTAGTACTGATACATATTTCACATACTGATGTACAACTTATGGTTCAGAATTCTAATGTTTATATATAATCTATTGATGGAAAGTGTACAATAATTTTTTTAATATTAGCTTTTAGTTTTCAAAAATATGTAAAGATAGTTTTTAACATTCACTCTTGAAAAAAACCTGTATTCCAAGTTTTTTTCCCTTCTTTGCTTTTATCCCCTCCCCCAGATAGCAAGCAATTCAATATATTATGTATGTGCAATCTTCTATATAAATTTCCACATTTATTATGCTGCACAAGAAAAATTCGATAAAAAAAGAAAAAAATTGAAAAAGAAAAAAGTAAATAACAACAAAAGGTCCAAATACTATGTTAATGCAGTGCTTTTAATGACACTAAGCTTCTCCATTAAAGCCAATCTTTTTAACATTAACATTGTTGTGGTAATATTATCTGACTACAAATCATGAGATATCAGTCTGCAAAGAATTAAAGTCACAGGTCAAGAGAAAAAATATAGAAATGGATGTAGATATGAGTCAACTACAATACATTGTCAAGGAAAAATTGTACAGAACTAGTGAAAAACATCATCATGGTGCAAGGTTATCAGAAAAGGAAGTGGACCAGTCAGTTACGGGGAACAAGTATAAGCAAAAAATAGTTTATATGTTCTTCCTGGCACTAGCACAATGCAAAAAAGATAAAGAGGAAAGGATGTCAAGCTGTAGAAAACTTACATGAGAACATGAAAAAGATTACACAGGAAACAGGGATTGATAGCTAGAGGGTCTGTCCTGTTGGAGTGAGTTATCTACATGAATGAAATTGCAAATTCATTGAAATATGCAAGATGAAGAAATAAAGGAGAAGATTCCACATAGCTATGTTTGTAATAGTAGCAGAGACTATTTAAGCTTTGTGAGACAGAAAGTTTTGTGAGACTGGAGTGCAGACATCAAGATGTATCTTTTCCTGCTGGGCCCTCCAGGCCCTGTGGGTCATAGTGCTGTATCCAAGATGAAATGGTCCACAGGCCACAGTGCAGTACTCCATAGGAGTTCTCCATTATAGAATTCCTAAAGCCTTTGAGTATCACTTGCCAAACCTTTCTTTCTGCCTCTCTCTCTCTCTTTTTTGTTTTAAATATCAACTTCAAAAGTTACCTGATACATTAATGAAATGTCTTATTCAACTACAGAAGCCATACAGTTCTTTAAAACAAACTCCAATCCTGTTAGAAAGAATTCAAAAGCTATCACACTCACTTTATATAAAGAGGTCTGATGGAGAAAATGTAGATGAATATGCTAAGCCCTGCAGTGAAATCTAAATCTTTTAATTTTTCCTGTTAAGTTATGAAGATGTGAGGAGGAACATTCTTTTAACATTCACTCTTGGATTAGAGTGATTTCTTCTCCCCCTTCTCTCCCCTTCTCCCCCCAAAATCACCCCTTCTCCCCCCCAAAAGTCATTGAGAGGATTTCTTAATACTTTTAATTAAACTTTACTAGAGCAAAAGAGTATCACAGGGAAAGTAATCTCTTTGCTAACAATGTATATTTATTATTTGTAATATCATACTCTTTGAGATGTTTTTACATGAAGATAAAGAAAAAATCACACAATGACTACAATGTAAATGAAAAGAAAAAAACCAGAAATTATTTTTTAGCTAGTATTTATAAAAAAGCTTTAAGATTTGTAAAGTACTTTACAAATAGTAACTCTTTTGATTCTCACAACAACCCTGGCAGATAGAAGTTGTTATTGCTATTGTATAGATGAAGAAACAAGGCAAATGTAAGTTAAGTCACTTATCTAGAGTTACACAGCTAGTTAATGTCTGAAGGAGTTTTGAACCAGATCTTCCTAGCTTGGGGATCAATACTCTATTCTTTGAGGTACTTAGGTCATTAAATAGAAACTGACTGTTGTTAAAAAAAAAAAAAAAAAAAAAGGCCTGGTCACAAAGAGAAATGAAAAGATAGGCATTTCATGTCTCCTTTGCATAGGTGGGTTGTCCCAGATATGGAGCACTGCATGTAATTTTTTTTTTAATGTATAAATCAGTTTTATTGACCCCCCTCCCTTTTTCCTCTTCTTTTTAAAACATTTTTTATCTCAAGTAATGGCTCTCTGGAGAGACTGGGGGAGGGATGTAGGTAAGGATCTAAATCATATAAAACAAAATATATCAATAAAATATATTTTAAAAGAAAATAAGAATATTAGTTATGTTGACGTCCCATGTGACTGGAACAGCACTAATGAACCACTATAAAATTTATAGCACCCCATTCTCTCTTGTTTCTCATGCACACTTAGATTTAAACATAAGTTTCTTCTGGCTGTATATAAATTATAATGGTTGTGAATTTTTTATGAAACAAAAGTAAAATGAAACATCACAATTTAACTTTGTCCCAGATAGAATTTCTGGATTTTTTAGGACTTTTAAAACATATGTGCTAAGAAAAATAAAGGTGTGAAGCACAATTTGAAGTTGAAGGTGCAATGCTTGAAGCTATACATGCTGATAAATATTTTGCAGAATATATCACATGGCTTCATGATTTGGTAGAACTGTCAATGAAAAGGCACAAAGAACATTGTAGACTCTGCAGATTACTCAACAGAATAAATTTAAATGTAGACTGGTTTTATATGGAGGTATAATTCCCTATGAACTCTGCAAAGATCTTTTGGCACAAAGTCTAGATAATTAAGCCCGTTCTTACCAAATTCTGTTTATTATTGCTCTAATTTCCTCTTCATTGTTGGAAAGTTCTCCCAATTTATTTTTAAGACTAACAATTTGATTTTCCTCTTTCCTTTTTCTAATCAGATTTACCAAAGGTTTATCTATTTTATTGTTTTTTTTTTCATAAAATCAACTCTTAGTTTTATTTATTAATTCATTTTTTTACTTTCAATATTATTAATTTCTCCTTTTAATTTTAGAATTTTAAGTTTAGTATTTGATTGGGGGTTTTTAATTTGGTCTTTTTCTAGCTTTTTAAGTTGCAAGCTTAAGTTGATCTTTTCTTTCACTATTTTATATAAGTAAGCTTCTTACCAAATTCTGGAGGAAAATTGGTCCAGTTCTACTAGTGAATTACTCTGTACACTGCAGTTGGTGCTGAAGTGCTAGTGAGCATTTTCTTTTTTTTCTCCTGTGTGATTTATTGAACATTGTTTATTACAGAGCATAAAAAGGTTACCTGTTAAGTTAGCTTTAACAAAATCTATGCAAGCACTTGTAATGAGAAGACTTAATTACATTTTCTGGCAGTCCTGGAGGCCAGAATCAAACAGGTAAAAGATAGAATAAAGTGAGAGTTTTCACAGAAATCACATATCTCAGGAATGTTTTACCCAGTTTTTCAGAAATTCTATGATCTAAGTAATGAATGCCTTTGAATATCACCATAATCAGTTAGCTTCTACTAAGGAAGATTCATTTTATCAAAGGCTCCCATTTTTCCCAGTAGTTTAACCAACATTTCAATATGCAAGTTCCTTAAATATGGACATTTTGTATGTGCCTTTTGTTTTTAATTTAGGGGTATAAATTATTTACTTCTTAAAAAACTATTATTCCTAAAGGAATAAAGAAAATGTATTGAATGTCTCCAGTGCCATCTATTGGTTAGTAAATTAATTGTTTGGTTTTCAAGCGAGAGACATAATTTCTAGACGAAATACAAATGCATACACACACACACACCACACTACAATCCAGGTATTCAGATAGATGAAAGGTATATAATGTTGCAGTAGATGTTCGGATTCTTGTATTTATTTTTTTGAAGTTATGGAACAGATAACATAAGCAATAAGCAAGTAAAAGAATGATGAGATAACTAAGTAAAAATTCTAAACTGAGGAGGAATATATCAGCTTACTACCTACAGTACGGATAAGGATAGAACTGAACCTGAAACTTATTGTCATAAAGATATCCTAGATGAGAAAATTAATTTTTACCAATGCAGGTAGGTACCTCCTCTTCCAACTTACAGTATTAAAGAGTTTTCTAGAGCACTGAGAGTTTAAGTAACTTGCCCAGAATCAGAAAGCCAAGACAGATCAGAGGCAGGATTAGAATCCTGCTCTTTTCAGCTTGAAGTCCTATATATTTTATTATACTGTATATCTCCTGTATTAATTTTTCTTTCAACATAAATCTGTGGGAATTTTCTATTATTATTTCTTTTGATTATAGAGAATAAATAGGGGTCCCATATCTGATTCATATTTTGCATTGAGTATCTTTCTCCCATACCTTTTTGGGAAACTTGAGCCAAAATGTAAACTTTAAGTTAATCTTCACCAGTGCCCTGGGGTAGAAGTTTAATAAGCTAAAAGAGTATGAAATAAAGGAACAAATCTCTTCTCACCAAGAACAAGGCTTCCCAAGAACTGAGCCTAGTCTGAGGACATATGTGGGTTTTGAGAAAGGTATCCCATAGAAAAGAAGATGAAGTTGCATTGCATCCCTTTAGCCTAGTATTAATTATGGTATAAATTTATTTCATTTACATGTATCTTGTGGGTCTCTATTTAAGTGTATGTTCTTTCTTTCATTTGAAAGCAAATTCCTGGACTTCCGGGGGTGTAGCCAAGGTGGCGGAGCAGGCACACACGACTCTTCAAGCTCCTCTCATTCCCCTCATAACCAACTATTTAATGCAGCCTCAAAAATAACTCTTCACTGCTTAAATTCATGAAGATTAGAAGCACTACAATTTACCAGCCGAAGTCAATCCGGAAGCTTGCCAGGAAAGGTTTGTCCTGAGGGGCCAGGAACAGACTAGCACAGGCAGCGAGATACTAGCGTCCTGAGCAGACCAGGGGCGGGGGTGATCTCTGTGGCTAGAGAAGTTATAGAGACCACTCTGCTATAGGCGAACTGCTCTGCCTTGACTACAAAGCAGTAAACTGGCAGAAAAATTAAAGCCTAAAACAGAGGGTCCTCTAAAAAACGCCAGAACCTAACGAGATCTGGCTATAACCCCTTAAACCCGGAAGTGACTCAGGCAGACTTTACCGCAGGCCTGTGGCCACATCCGGCAGTTTGGGGCTTTTACAGGGGTAGTTACTAATCTGCACGGCAGGGGGGCACAGCCTGGGCAGCCTCTAATCGGCAGTGTGGGGGCTCGGCCTGGGGCAATAGAACCTCCCCAGCTGACTGTGCTTTGGGGCAGACACTTCCAGTCCCTGCAAATCCATTCACTGCTCAGCTGCTAATACCCACAGCCCCAGGGCGGGCTTTGGCTTGGGAAGTGAAACTCTCACTGCTAAGCGTCTAGCCCCAGGGCAGTCGTTATCTCACACAGCTGAGGTTCTTTGAAAGGCACTTTCCCATCTCCGCCCTGCAGGCTTGAGTTACTCCCGGGAGGGGAACTCTTTCCCAGAGCATTCCAGTACCTCACTCCTTTTTGTAGCCGGTTAGCAGGACAGCTACTCATCCATATACCTTTCACTGCTCTGCAGAGGAAGCTGGTGACCTCCTGGCTCTGAAGGCAAACCTTACAGGCTTTAACAAAATGAGTAAAAAAATCAAAAGAACGATTGATAGTTTCTATACAGAAAGAGAACAGCTTTTCAACCCTAAAGAGACTAATAGCAGACAGTCTCCAGAAAATTGTTGGTCTCCAATACAAAAGGCTCTCCTAGAAAAGACTATTAAAAACTTTAAAAGAGAGCTAGAAGAGAAATGGGGAAAGGCACATAACTCATTAAAAGAAAAATTTGATAAAGTGGAAAAAGAAAACAACTTCCTGAAATGTGAATTGGAAAAGGTAAAAAAACTCCCAAGAAGTGCAGGGAAACAGAATTTGCGAATTGGAAAAAGAAATTAACTCACTTAAAAAAAAAAATAGTGAAATGGAAAAAAATTCCATAGAGCAAAACAACTCAATTGGACATATACGAAAAGAAGTTTAAAAAGCTAATGAAGAAAATAACTCACTAAAAATCAGAACTGAACAAATAGAAATGACTGATTCATTGAGAAATCAAGAATCAGTAAAGCAAAACCAAAAAAATGAAAGACTGGAAAGAAATGTCAAATATTTACTTGGAAAAACAACAGACCTGGAAAATAGATCTAAGAGAGATAAGCTGAGGATCATCGGACTACCAGAAAATTATGATGAAAAAAAAAGAGCCTAGATACTATTTTACAGGAAATCATCAAAGAGAACTGCCCAGAAGTAATAGAACCGGAAGGGAAAATAGGCATTGAAAGAATTTATCGAACACCTTCTGAAAAAACCCTAAAATAAAGACTCCGAGGAATATTGTGGCCAAACTTCAGAATTTTCAGACTAAAGAAAAAAATTTACAAGCAGCCAGGAAAAAACAGTTCAAATACTGAGATGCCACAATAAGGGTCACACAAGATCTGGCTGCCTCAAGATTAAAGGATCGAAAGGCCTGAATCAGATATTCTGAAAGGCAAAAGAACTTGGAATGCAGCCAAGAATAAACTACCCAGCTAAGCTGAGCATTTTTTTCCACGGAAGAAGATGGACATTTAATGAAATAGAGAATTACATCTGTTTCTAAGGAAAAAACTACACTTAAACAAAAAATTTGATCTTCAACAACAGGAATCAAGAGAAGTAGAAAAAGGTAAAAGGAACTCTTGAGAACTGTTATTTCTGTTGTGGATATACATAAAAACCATATGTATAATTTGATTTTTCTGATATAACATAAAAAAGGGAAGTAGAAATGGAAAGGGGATAATGTCAGAAAAAGGGAAGAGGGGAGATAAAAAGAGGGAAACTACATGCGACAATGAGGCAAAGGAAAGCTATCATATATGAGGGAACTTAGAGAGGGGGAGGAACATTATGTGAATCCTACTCTCATCAGAGTTGGCTCAAAGAGGAAACAATTGACATATTTGTTTTACAGAGATTCTTCTCTCACTTCATTAAAAAGTGGGAGAGGAAAAGGGAGAAGGAAAAAGAGTAATAAGGGAAGGGTACAAGAAAGGGGAAGGGATTCAAAGGGAGGAGGGAAGGATACTAAAGAGGAAGAGCTGCGTGACGTTAGTGGGACCAATAAGTTTAATACTAGGGAAGAAGGGAAGGAGGGCAAGAAAAAGAAAAGTATAATCTGGGGATATTAGGATGACAAGAATATAGAATTAGTCATTTTAACCATAAATATGAATGGGATGAACTCTCCCATGAAGAGGAGGCAGATATCAGACTGGATTAAAAGTCAGAACCCTACAATATGTAGTTTACAGAAAACACATTTAAAACAGGAAGATACATACAGAGTAAAGGTAAAAGGCTGGAGCAGAATCTATTAGGCTTCAGGGGAAGTCAAAAAAGCAGGGGTAGCCATCCTTATCTCAGATCAAGCAAAAGCAAAGATTGATCTAATTGAAAGAGATAAGGAAGGAAACTATATCTTGCTAAAGGGTATTATAGACAATGAAGCAATATTGGTATTAAACATATATGCACCAAGTGGTATAGCATCTAACTTCCTAAAGGAGAAGTTAAGAGAACTGTGAGAAGAAATAGCAAAACTATAATAGTGGGAGATCTCAATCTTGCACTCTTAGATTTAGATAAATCAAATCACAAAACAAATAAGAAAGAAATTAAAGAGGTAAATAGAATATTAGAAAAATTAGGTATGATAGATCTCTGGAGAAAACTGAATGGTGACAGAAAGGAGTATACTTTCTTCCCAGCAGTTCATGGAACTTACACAAAAATTGACCATATAATAGGACATAAAGACCTCAAAATTAAATGCAGGAAGGCAGAAATAGTAAATGCTTTCTTTTCAGACCACAATGCAATAAAAACCACATTCAACAAAAAAGTTAGGTGTAAATAGACTAAAAAGTAATTGGAAACTAAATAATCTCATCTTAAAGAATGATTGGGTGAAACAGCAAATTATAGACACAATTAATAATTTCACGCAATATAATGACAATGGTGAGACATCATACCATCATTTATGGGTTGAAGCCAAAGCAGTAATAAGGGGAAATTTTATATCCTTAGAGGCTTACTTGAATAAAATAGAGAAAGAGAAGATCAATGAATTGGGCCTGCAACTTAAAAAGCTAGAAAAAGACCAAATTAAAAACCCCCAATCAATTATTAAACTAGAGATTCTAAAATTAAAAGGAGAAATTAATAATATGGAAAGTAAAAACAAAACAAAACAAAACTATTGAACTAATAAATAAAACCAAGAGTTGGTTTTATGAAAAAACCAATAAAATTGATAAACCTTTGGTAAATCTGATTAGAAAAAGGAGAGAGGAAAATCAAATTAGTAGTCTTAAAAATGAAAAGGGAACACATTCCATCAATGAAGAGGAAATTAAAGAAATAACAAGGGTTACTTTGCCCAAATTTATGCCAATAAATTTGATAATCTAAGCAAAATGAATGACTACCTCCAAAAATACAGGCTTCCCAGATTATCAGAGGAGGAAGTAAATTGCTTAAATAGTCCCATTTCAGAAAAAGAAATAGAACAAGCTATTAATCAACTCCCTAAAAAAAAATCCCTGGACTAAATGGATTTACATGTGAATTCTACCAAGCATTCAAAGAACAATTAGCCCCAATGCTTTATAAATTATTTGATAAAATAGGGAATAAAGGAGTTCTACCAAATTCCTTTTATGACATAGACATGGTACTGATACCTAAACCAGGTAGGCTGAAAACAGAGAAAGAAAATTATAGACCAATCTCCCTAATGAATATTGATGCTAAAATCTTAAATAAGGTATTAGCAAAAAGACTACAGAAAATCATCTCCAGGATAATACACCATGATCAAGTAGGATTTATACCAGGAATGCAGGACTGGTTCAATATTAGGAAAACTATCAGTATAATTGGCTATATTAATAATCAAATTAACAAAAACCCTATGATCATCTCAATAGATGCAGAAAAAGCATTTGATAAAACCCAACATCCATTCCTATTAAAAACTCTTGAGAGTATAGGAAGAAATGGACTTTTTCTTAAAATAATCAGTAGCATCTATTTAAAACCAGCAGTAAGCATCATATGTAATGGGGACAAACTGCAACCATTCCCAATAAGATAAGGAGTAAAACAAGGTTGCCCACTATCACCATTACTATTTAATATTGTATTAGAAATGCTAGCTTTGGCAATAAGAATTGAGAAAGAGATTAAAGGAATAAGAATAGGCAATGAGGAAACCAAATTATCACTCTTTGCTGATGATATGATGGTATACTTAGAAAACCCCAGAGACTCTACTAAAAAGTTATTAGAAACAATCCACACCTTTAGCAAAGTTGCAGGATACAAAATAAACCCACATAAGTCATCAGCATTCTTATATATCACTAACAAAACCCAACAGTTAGAGTTACAAAAAGAAATTCCATTTAAAGTAACTACTGATTGTATAAAATATTTAGGAATCTAAACAGTATGTCAGGAGACTACAAATACTAGGCCTGAGAGAGAAAACACAAACACCAATTGGTGGTTGGTCTAAAAAAATTCATAAAATTGATACATTTTTAAGTGGATTTGGGGTGTCACTTCTAAAATTCGAAACATGCATTTGTTTAGGAAACTATGGTGGACATACAGAAGCTACTCTTGGCTAATATGTTGTCTATTCTGAGCCAAGTAACTCCAGGCACTGTAACAGCTTGTCTGATATTGTAAAGCCACCCCAAAGTTTAATAAAGTTCATATTTAAACTTTAAATAAACAACTCTTAGCTAGGAAACAGAATTATTCCACTGAGTCACAAAATCAGAAATTCATTCAAATTTAGATTTAAAAGGGAGTTCAAACTAACTCTAGTCCAGCCTCTATCTGAACAAGAATCCCCTAAGAATAAAAGAAGTCATTACTTGAAATCATATATTTAAAGGTAAGCTTGAAGATGGCCAATGGTGTAGAACCATTCATTCCTGAATAAGTGCTTACCACTTTGGGATGGTTATAATCATTAGAAAACTTTTTCTTTCCATGACATATTATAATTGAATAAAGCAGTAATAGCCAATACTGCTGTATTTTGATTAAGAGTCTCCTACTATCTTCCTCAGCAGGACCTTTGTGCTCTGGGCCTTCCTGCCTCATGCCTGAGTGGGGCCGATATCTTTTGCCCAATTGAGAAAGACCTTTCCTGAAGTCCTTCCAAGATATATTCTGCTGGAAATTTGTTACACTCCAAATATTTGTAGATTCCATCATTCCAAAATCTCTTCAGAGGCTTGATCTAGTGATGTTTCTGAGGGAAGCCAGAAAAAAATCCTTTCTTCTCTGCCAGATTGGCTTCATCCCTGAAGCTGAATTTTTAAATAAAAATTAATTATCTTCAACTTTTTATCTTATGTTATTTTATTTTAACTCTGTATAGACTATCACATGTAAATCCTATTACATGGAAAATTTTAATATTCTTTTTTTTAAGTTTTGAATTACAAATTTTCTTCTTCTCTCCCTTCTTATGGACAAAGTAAGCAATTTGAATACATATGTAGTTATGCAAATTTTTTTTCCATTTTAGCCATCTTGCAAAAGAAAACATAGACAAAAACAAACAAACAAAAAAATAAAGTAAAATAATCATGCTGCAATCTGCATCCATAAATTCTTTCTCTGGAGATGGACTGGATTTCTCATTTCACTTCCTCTGAAAATCTCTTAGATCATTGTATTGCTGAGCATAGCTAAGTCATTCACAATTGATCATTATACAATATTGTTGTTACTGTATACATTTTTCCTAATTCTGCCAACTTCCTTTGCATCAGTTCATGTAAGTTTTCTGAAAGAATTATTTAAATTAAATGAACCAAACCAACTTCATTTGATAAAATTGACTTCATTTTGAGACCTGAGTTTCATTACACCATAAAATTCTCCTGCTTGTTAATCATAGGAATTGAATAACATTCTATTGTACACTTGAAGACATCTAACTGCTTATTCTACTTCCTCCCAACTTTCAAAGTTTACCCACACTCTTCTCAACTCAGAAATTCTCTAATCTTTTCTCCAAATAGAAATAAAATTACCTATTCCTATACCTTGGCTTATATTCTATTTATTGTGTTGTTTTAGTGAATAAAAATCTATTTTCTTTTCTATGCAGGGACCTGATCCAAATGAGGAGGCCTAGTCCCAATTTGTTATACAATTGACATGTGTTGCTTAATAAATTGATATGCTAGAAGATCAAATTTGTGTTTCCTCATTCAGTCTCCATTGTGCTTTCTCTGAATGAGATTGGCATTTTCCATATCATTTATTAGAATTGTCTTGAATGCAGTCATTGCTGAGAAGATAGGGTATTTGAAGGTAATAGAATATTACTTTCATATATCACAAGTAATTTAGTCATTCTTCAATTGATGGGCATCCACTAAATTTTCAGTTTCTCGCCACTCAAAAAGAACTGCTACAAAAAGTTTTGCAAATGTGGGTCCTTTTCCATTTTCTATAGTTTCTTTGGGATATAGACCCACTAGGGTCACTGCTGGATCAAAGGGTATGCACTGATTAATACCGGGTATAGTCTCAAATCACTCTTCAAAATGGTTAGATTATTTCATGACTCCACCAAAAATGCATTAGCATTCCAGTTTTCCCATATGTTTCCAATATTTATTATTATTTTTTCCTGTCATCTTAGCTAATCTGATCTGAGATCAGAGTTGTTTTAATTTGCATTTCTGTAGTTAATAGTTACTTAGAGTATTTTTATGAGTATAGATAGCTTTAATTTATTTATCTGAAAATTGTCTGTTCATATCCTTTGATGATTTATCAACTGAAGAATGACTTATATTCTTATCAATGTGTCAGTTTTCTATATATTTTATATCATAAACACTGGCTACAAAAATTGTTTTCCAGCTTTCTACTTCTCTTATAATCTTGGCTGCATTAGTTTTGTTTGTGCAAAATTGTTTTTAATTTAGTGTAATTAAAATTATTCATTTTGCATTTCATAATGTTCTCTAGTTCTTCTTTGGCCATAAATTCCTCCCTTTTCCAAAGATCTGATGGTTGTTCTCCTAATTTGTTTATGCTATCATCCTTTATATCTAAATCACGAATCCATTTCAATCTCATCCTGAATAATGATGTCTGCTGGTTTTGAGGTTTTTCCATACTGTTTTCCAATTTTTCCAGCAATTTTTGTCACATAGTGAATTCTTATCCCAGAAGCTGAAGTCTTTGGGTTTATAAAACAATAAATTCTATAGTTTTAGACTAATATGTCTTATACACTTAATCTATTTCAATGATCCAGTACTCTATTTCTTAGCCGGTTCCAAATGGTTCTGATGACTACCACTTTATAATATGTCATTGATCATCTTTGAAAATGAAGGACAAAAACATAACAATATTCCATCACAGTAATATGTCACAACTTATTTAGCCATTTCTCAACTGATGACCATTCATTCAATTTTTAATTCTTTACTACCTTAAAAGGAACTGCTATAAATATTTTTGTATATGTCCTTTTCATTGTCCTTCATCTCTTTGGAATGCAGACCTAGTAGTGATATTGCTGGTTATAAAAATGCACAATTTTATCATTCTTTGATATGGTTCCAAAGTGCTCTATAAAATGGTTAGATTGGTTCACAATTACACTGATTTTTTCATATCCCCTCCAGTGTTTGTCATTTTGTTTCTTCATGTTAGTTAATCTGATAAGTATGAAGTAGTACTTCAGAGTTGTTTTAATTTGCATTTCTCTAAATAGCATTTTTCTGTATGAGTATAGATAGTTTTAATTTCTTATTTTGAAAATTGCCTATTAATATCTTTTGAACACTTATCAATTAGAGAACGACTTGTATTCTTACAAATTTAATGCAGAACTCCATACATTTGTGAAATCAGACATTTATCAAATAAGCTTGCTATAAAAATTTTTGCCAGTTTCCTATTTTTCTTTTCATTTTCACTCCATTGTTTTTATATATGCAAATCCCTTTAAATTTAACACAATAAAAATTGGCTATTTTACTTTCCCCAATTCTCTGTCTCTTGTTTGGTCATATATTATTCCCTTCTTCATAAATTATATAGGTAAAATTTTCCATGTTTCCTTGATTTGCTTATGTTATCCTTTGTCATGTATTCCTTTTGACTTTTTCTCAGCATATGGTATATAATGTTTGTCTATACCTACTTTCTGCTAAACTGCTTTCCAGTTTTCCTAGCGTTTTTGTCATATATTGTTCTTGTCCCAAAGGCTTGGATCTTTGGATTTATCAACTATTAGATTACTATAGTCATTTTTTACTGTGCATTCTTAGTCTATTTCATTGAAACACTACTATTTCTTTTTTTTTAAGATCATTGTTTATTTATTTATTTATTTGTTTGTTTGTTTATTTATTTATTTATTTGTTTATTTATTTATTATAGCTTTTTATTTAAAGATAAATGCACAGGTAATTTTTCAGCATTGACAGTGGCAAATCCTTTTGTTCCAACTTTTTCCCTCCTTCCCCCCGCCACTTCCCCCAGATGGCAGGTTGACCAATACATGTTAAATATGTTAAAGTATAAGTTAAATACAATACATGTATACATGTCCAAACAGTTATTTTGCTGTACAAAAAGAGTCAAACTTTGAAATAGTGTACAATTAGCCTATGAAGAAAATCAAAAATGCAGGTGGACAAAAATAGAAGGATTGGGAATTCTATGTAATGGTTCATAGTCATCTCCCGGAGTTCTTTCCTTGGATGTAGCTGGTTCAGTTCATTACTGCTCTATTGGAACTGATTTAGATCATCTCATTGTTGAAGAGAGCCACATCCATCTGAACTGATCATCATATAGTATTGTTGTTGAAGTATATAATGATCTCCTGGTCCTGCTCATTTCACTCATCATCAGTTCATGTAAGTCTCTCCATGCCTTTCTGAAATCATCCTGCTGGTCATTTCTTACAGAACAATAATGTTTCATAATATTCATATACCACAGTTTATTCAGCCATTCTCCAATTGATGGGCATCCACTTAGTTTCCAGTTTCTGGCCACTACAAAGAGGGCTGACACAAACATTCTTGCACATACAGGTCCCTTTCCCTTCTTTAAAACTTCTTTGGAATAGAAGCCCAGTAGTAACACTGCTGGGTCAAGACACTACTATTTTTTAGTCAATACCAAAGTGTTTTGATGATTACTGAAAACTGTTATAGTTTTGCTAGTCTACTTTCCTCAACATTTTCCCTGATATTTATGACTTTTTGTTCTTATAGATGAATTTTGTTATAATTTTTTTTAGCCTTTAAAATATTTTTGGTAGATTGGTTGGTATGGCATTGCACAAGTAAATTACCTAAGGTATTATTGTCATTTTATTATATTGGTTCAGCCATCCCATAAGCAATTAATAATTCTACAATTGTGGTGACTTGATTTTATTTGTGTGAAAAATATTTTGTAATTGTGTTCATGTAGTTCTTGGGTTTGTTTTGGGAGATAGACTCTCAAGGATTTTGTATTGTCTATCCTTATTTGAAATAGAATTTCTCTTTCTGTCTCTTGTTGATGCATTTTATTAATAGTGTATAGAAATTTATAGGTGTGTATAAATGTTTATACATATGTAAATATATGTATGTGAACATATGTGTAAACATATGTTAAACACACATATACACAACCACATAGAACAACAAATTCCTCAGTTCATGTGTCCCAGACTCTCATTATTTCTGAAATAACAAGTTGAATTGGAAAATATAACTATGCTCATATTATTTTTAAAGTTTTATTCAGAGTACCACAAAAACCTGCCTTTGTGGTTTACTGGAAGGGGAGGTACATAATATTATTTTACAAATAAAATAAGAATCTTTTTGAATGTTAAACTTATAAATTTATGTCTTTCCAATACAATCAAATATTTTAACCAATTATTTTCTATATTGAATGTATATGACCTCAACCTTTCCAAAAATAAGTCTGGATCTTAAGTTACATGATGTCAGAGACCATTTTATATAAACTTTTTAGCATTCTCCATGGTGTTTTGAAGATAAAAGTTGCTTAATAAATCTTTAATGAATTACAGAATTTTCAATGAAAGTTACTTGATGCATCATAACCAAAGCAATATTCCTTTTTAAATCAACTGAAGATTTTCACCAAAAAAAAAAAATAGCAAACTTCAAACCACTTGAATGTTTCAAATTATTATGATTATTTTGTAATTCAACAGAATTTTATATTTACAAAATGCTTTGCCATCATTATTAATTTCTATAACACCACAGTGAAGAGGTGACAAGCAGTGAGTAATTATAGGAGGCCACAATTTGACTTTTATTTTAATCACTTATTTCATATACAATGTTCTTAAATGAGTGATTCTTTAAACCAATATGACAACATCCAAAATCCAGGGCAAGGGTTATATTTTCAGGTTTTAACCTCAACTAAGACACTCTGCTGACATAGATGTACTGTGTAAATTCTATTAAGATTCACTGATAGCATTAGATATAACTAAAAGTCAGTGTTCTAAAACAGAAAGAATATCATTCTAGGAAAGAAAAAGTAATTGGAAGACTCAGATTTTATTCCTTATCCTACCATTAATTTGATTTTAGGGACAGCATTTCACTTACATAGGGTTCATCTATAAAAGGCAGGATAGAGCCAAATTATTTCTAAGGTTTTTGTTATCTCTCAAATCATGGAATTTAGAACAGGAACTCTTGTAGGCCCCTACAGATTGATCCTTTCACTGATAGATTAGAAAATTGAAGTCTATATAGAGAAATATAGAGATTCATAACACTACAAAAGCTTCTCTGGGGAATGGTAGATATATAAATTGACCAACAAAATGAATTCACCATACATTATTGAAGCAAAATTGCTTTATGCAAGAAAGCTGAACTAATAATATTAACATATACATTTTTGGCATATAAACATTTACAAAGTAAATTGTTATCAATAATTATATAATATAAATATTATCATCTCCATTTTATAGATGAAAAAATTGAGAATTACAGAAATTAAATAATCTGCCCATGGTTAAATTGCTAATACATAGTGGATCTAGGATCATCATGTAAAAATTTGTTTGTATGTAATATGCATACTTTTGCATGTATTATGAATACCTTTACATATACTTTTTATATGTATATATGTACCTATGTAATACATACATATTCACATATTTCTCATTTATTCATTCAGTTTTTTATTGTTTATTCATTTATTCACTTATTTATTTATATATGTACTCATTTGTCCATTTATTTATTTATTTGATTAATCATTTCCTTAATTGATTGATTCACAGAAGGGTTTCCTTCTCCTACCCGATCCAGACATACAGTGGACTAAGAGATCTATTTCTAATAATGAATAGCAGGAAAGCTTTAGCCTTCACTGTTTTTTTCCAGTTTGGGCTAATTCACCCTTTATAGTCTACTTTAGTAGTCCTCCACTCCCAAGGGCTCATTATATTTTGTTGTTTGCTTGTTTGTTTTTGCTGAGGCAATTGGGGTTAAGTAACTTGATTTAGGTCACACAGTGAGGAAGTATTAAGTGTCTGAAATCACATTTGAACTCAGATCCTCCTGACTTCAGGGCTGGTGCTTTATCCACTCCGCCACCTAGCTGCCCCCAGCTCACTATATTTGTGATAAACTTAGAATGGACACCAGATCACATTTAGCCATACTGCAGCTCAGAACTTTTGAACACAGGTGATCTGCTGTCTTCAACCTCTCCCAGGAGCATGGATCATAATTATATAACATAATGTCCAGCCAGTAACCCATTTTTAATGGAGCTCCTTTGAAGTCTAAATATTGCTACTTTAATAGATATGTTCCCAATGATATAAGTATATTATCCACAGCTGCAGACAAGGTAGAAAGTCTCATATCTTTAAATAAGACCTATATTAAATAGTTAACCTAAAATATCAATGTCTTTTCTTTCTTCTGACCAATGTCAGCTATGTCCATAAAGCAGTTCAGCTGGAAAAATTTGGGCTTTTCATGAACCACCATACACATCTTCACCTTCACTATGCTTTCTGCTGGCAAAATCATTTTTCTATATACTTTCCCAAAAAATCTAATGAAATAAAAATGCACCCCAATATTAATATATTACATTTTCTAATTATTAAAAACACATAAGATTTAGTGAGCTCAGCTAGAAATTTTTTCTCTTGGGCCATATTCAAATGATTTATGAAAATGTTCTTAGCAAAAAGGATACACCATTATTGTGATTAATCTCATCTTGTGACAGCACCATTGCACAAGTAAATTATCAGTCTAGGAGGAAAGAAAATCAGTAACTCCACTTAGCAGATCTGGGGATGATGCTTATTCAAGGATTACTAAATTAATATTAAATTATCTCCATATGGCATTAACTCTGCTCATAGAATACTTGGTCTCAAAATAAGTGGATCTTTTTCCTTTCTATGACCAATAAGTGTGTAGAAACATCGACTATTTGAGAAAATGCTGGCATTTATGGAACAACAATATTCTAAACAGTGTGGTCTTTGAAGACAATATGTCCCCATTATTTACAGACAGATGCTCTTACATGCAGAAGCAAGCAATGTTTTTCCCTGTTTCTTTTGTTTTCATAATTGTCACTATCTACACACCTTCTCAGAAGAGGAGGTAGTATAAAAATAGGGATAATATTTCTTTTTTATTACTTCTTAATTCTTCTGCAACAATGGATTTATTTTATTGTAAAGGTATCTTAATTTTGAGATCCCAATTGTTTTGAAGATTTCTAAGATAGCTTAGTATTCTTATTTCAGGAAGCCAAACAAGGCATATACATGAAATATGGGGTTCTGATTATTATTATCAGTACTGGTATATGTGATATTATTTTTGAAGAGAGCACAGGGTGATTTTCTTTGTTTCTTTCTTCATCTGAGGGTTCTGGCATTTGGCCACTATATTCCTTGGTGTTTTGATTTTAGGATCCCTTTCAGTGGGTGATCGATGAATCCTTTCAATGTTTATTTTTTCCTCTGTTCCTATGACTTCTGGGCAGTTCTCTTTGATAATTTCCTGGAAAATAGTGTCCAGGCTCTTTTTTTCATCATGTTTTTCTGGGAGTCCAATGATTCTCAGATTGTCTCTCCTGGATCTGTTTTCCAGGTCTGTTGTCTTCCCCAGAAGGTATTTCACATTTTTCTCCATTGTTTGATTTTTTTGGATTTGCTTGACTGATTCTTCTTGTCTCCTCGAGTCATTCAATTCCACTTGTTCAATTCTGATTTTCAGTGAAGTATTCTCTTCACTCATTTTTTAAAAATCTTTTTCTAATTGTCCAATTGAGTTCTTTTGTTCTGTGGAATTTTTTTCCATTTCGCCAATTTTGTTTTTTAGAGAGCTGTTTTCTGTTTCCAGTTCACCAATCCTATTTTTCAAGGATTTTACTTCTTTATCCACTCTCTCTTTAACTGACTTCTCCAGGCTCTTTTGCCAAGCCTCCCTCTCCTTTTCCCATTTTTCTTCTAGCTCCCTTGTGAGAGCCTTTTTAATCACTTCTATGAGGTTCATCTGTGCTGAGGAACAGATGGTCTCCTCCTTTGGGGATTCACCTGGGGACTGCCTGTTTTTAGTCTCCTCAGGATTTAGAGTCTGCTCTTTATCTGTATAGAAGCTGTCAAGGGTTAAAGTCCTCTTCAGCTTCTTGCTCATTCTGTCTATTAATCTGAGACAAACTACCAAAGAAAAACAGAAAAAACTGGAGTCTTTCTTTGGGGGGGGGGGGGGCTGGGTGTGTTATCGAGCTTCCTCTACAGACTGCAGGGGGCAGCAGTGAGGCACTAGCAGGACTGTACTGCGCCTGCGCTCTGAGATCCCAGAGCGTGCTGAGTCACTGAGGGGGGAGAAGGGGGGGGCGGCCAGGTCCTGAGAGACTCCAGCTGTTTGGGGTTGTATTCTTCAGCCCCGGTGTTTTTAGCTTCTCTGCTGGGCTGTTGACTTGCTGCAGGTTCCAAACCTGTAGCGAAGCTCTCCCCGCAGAGACAGCTGCGATCACTCCCCACCCCCTCTCCAGTCTGCTCCTGTGCTCTCACTGCCGCTGCCCGCCGCCTGCGCCCGATCTAAAACCGCCCCAGCCCTCCAGTAAAGACAGACCTTTCTTGGCAGATCTCAAGGATGGCTTCTCTTGGTAACTATATGTGGGTTTTTTTCAGTCAAGCATTGATTCAGAGGCTTGTAATGAAATGGATAGTGAGAGAAAGCGCGGAGCTTATGCAGCTGTGAGCCTCCTCTCCGCCATCTTAACCGGAAGTCTCTTTGTTTCTTTCTGAGGGAAATTGTACAAAGATTGACAACCTTTTAAGTCTTTTATAATCAGAGTAGCCCTTGTCATTTCTTTTCATAGGAGGGATAGATGAAGTATTTTTTAAAGAGCCATAGAAACATCTGCTTAAATCAAAGAGTATGATATGAACTAAAAACTAAAATATACACCTAATCATAAATCAGCAGAGATAAGCTGGGATAGAGTAATTAAAAATCCTGGATACCTGTTCATCTATGACCAACCAGTTTGAAGGGAAGAGATTCATTGTCATTGACTGATGAAATTTATTGAGTAGACTAAGAACTTCCAGGCAAAGGGCTCTTTTCTAACCAAGATACTATCCTTATTTAACCTTCAGAGGATGGAGGCCAGATGAACAGATAACCCTGAAGTTAACACCTCATATGAAGACTGAAATGAACTGTGAGAAGCTTAAAAAGCATTAGCACTTTTATGAAGTAGAGGAAAAGGAAGAAGATAAGCATTTTTATAATAGTACCATACCAAGTCCTATGCTTAACACTTTATAAATATTATGATAATTGTTCCTTATGATAATTCTGGAAAGTAGGTTTTATTATTTCTTAATGATAAAAAGGAAATGGGGACACATAAAAGTTAAGGGACTGGTGCAAGGTCACTCAGCCAGTGTCTGAAGGCCAATTTAAAATCACATTTTCCTGATTTAAAATCTAATGCTCACCTCACCTAGGCACCAAATTGTTTCTAACAAGATAAACAAGTCAAGGGAGTCCACAAGAAGAGAAAAGACTTTGGGCTTTTGTGCTTTCAGAGACTGAATTGAGTTGGACACATATGTTCTCTCCCTATATGCCTTTTTAGTTAGGTACTCAACTTTTTTAAAAAAATTTTTTTTTACCTTATCCCTCCTCAAAAGTCTGTTTTCCTGTTGCCTACTGATTCCTTCAATCTGTCCTCCTCTTATTACATACATACACTTCCCTAAGACAAGGGAATCAAGGGAGACAAGGGAATTCCCTTGTCTTAGACCCTTCTTCTACTTCCATATTTATTAAAATAGATACCTGTATCCAAATAAATATGTGTATATATAGTCCATCCTCAACATTCAAATATTTAACTTCCTTAACTTCAAGAATTTGCATGATTTTATTAGAAAATTTATTTTCACTTTCACTTCAGGAACTGTACATTTTGTGACTATATGTAGTAGAGAAAAAAGAGAGACAAACACTAGAGCATTAGATTTGAAATCAGGAAAACTTGAGTTTAAATCTGCCTTCAGATACTAGCTGAGTGATACTGTACCTGGTATTCCACTAGGTTTTTCATTCGTCTTATTCACCCTACCATTATACAATAAAGAGTTCCCCTTCATTGCATATTTTCATAATTTGACTTTTAAATTCAAGTTTTGTATTACAAATATACTCCCAAAGTAAACATCCTAAATATCCAAGTCCTTTAGACTGTAATGTTATTCTTCCCCCCCCCCTTTTTTTTTATAATATTGTTATTGACAGAACCTATGCCAGGGTAATTTTTTACAACATTATCTCTTGCACTCCCTTCTGTTCCGATTTTTCCCCTCCATCCCTCCACCCCCTCCCCAAGATGGCAAGCAGTCCTATATATGTTAAATATGTTGCAGTATATCCTAGATACAATATATGTATGTAGAACTGAACACTTCGCTTGTTGCACAGGGAGAATTGAATTCAGAAGGTAAAAATAACCCAGGAAGAAAAACAAAAATGCAAATAGTTTATATTCATTTCCTAGTGTCCTTTCTTTGGGTGTAGCTACTTCTGTCCATCATTGATCAATTGAAACTAAGTCAGGTCTCTTTGTCAAAGAAATCCACTTCCATCAGAATACATCTTCAGTATCGTCGCTGAAGTATAATGATCTCCTGGTTCTGCTCATTTTGCTTAGCATCAGTTCATGTAAATCTCTCCAAGCCTCTCTGTATTCATCCTGCTGGTCATTTCTTACAGAACAATAATATTCCATAATATTCATATACCACAATCTACCCAACCATTCTCCAATTGATGGGCATCCATTCAATTTCCAGTTTCTAGCCACTACAAACAGGGCTGCCACAAACATTTTGGCACATACAGGTCCCTTTCCCTTCTTTAGTATTTCTTTGGGATATAAGCCCAGAAGTAACACTACTGGATCAAAGGGTATGCACAGTTTGATAACTTTTTGGGCATAATTCCAGATTGCTCTCCAAAATGGTTGGATTAGTTCACAACTCCACAACAATGCATCGTGTCCCAGTTTTCCCGCATGCCCTCCAACATTCATCATTATTTTTTCCTATCATCTTAGCCAATCTGACAGGTGTGTAGTGGTATATTAGAGTTGTCTTAATTTGCATTTCTCTGATCAATAGTGATTTTGAACACTCTTTCATATGAACGGCAATAGTTTCAATGTCATCATCTGAAAATTGTCTGTTCATATCCTTTGACCATTTATCAATTGGAGAATGGCTTGATTTTTTATAAATTAGAGTCAATTTGCTATATATTTTGAAAATGAGGCCTTTATCAGAACATTTAACTGTGAAGATATTTTCCCAGTTTGTTTGCTTCCCTTCTAATCTTGTTTGCATTAGTTTTGTTTGTACAAAAGCTTTTGAATTTGATATAATCAAAATTTTCTATTTTGTGATCAGTAATGGTCTCTAGTTCATCTTTGGTCACAAATTTCTTTCTCCTCCACAAGTCTGAGAGATAAACTATCCTATGTTCCTCTAATTTATTTATAATCTCATTCTTTAAATCACAAACTGACAATGATTCCCAGCTAATACCTTCAACCTATCAATAAGCTTCAAACTAGACTACTTCTCCATCATCTTTATCCCTATTGCCCTGTACGTCACATGGTCCATCCTAGAGTTCTCAATATGATACATACACGCAGACCCTAACATACACCAATTTTTAAAATACCTAATCATATTCCTATTCACCATAATCATCCTCGTCTCCGCAAACAACCTGTTCCAGCTTTTTATCGGATGAGAGGGAGTAGGGATCATATCATTTATACTTATCAGATGATGATTTGGACGAACTGATGCAAACACCACCGCTCTACAAGCCATCCTCTACAACTGAATTGGTGACATCTGCTTCATACTCGCAATAGCATGACTGATAATCAACAATAACTCCTGAGACATCCAATACATCTTCATAACAAACGTCGATACCCTAGCACTCCTTGGATTCATTATCACAGGTTTATGCCTATATCATGGACCCATTTTGATCTTATCTTGGTATATGGTTTTAAGTGTGGGTCCATGCCTAATTTCTGCCACACTAATTTCCAGTTATCCCAGAAGTTTTTATCAAATAATGAATTCTTATCCCAAAAGTTAGGATCTTTGGTTTAGTCAAACACTAGATTGCTATAGTTGACTATTCTGTCTTGTGAACATAACCTATTCCAGTGATCAACTAATTTATTTGTTAGCCAATACCAAATGGTTTTGGTGACTGCTGCTTTATAATATAGTTTTAGATCAGGTACAGCTAGGCCACTTTCATTTGATTTTTTTTTTCCATTAATTCCCTTGAGATTCTTGATCTTTTATTGTTCCATATGAATTTTGTTGTTATTTTTTCTAGATCATTAAAATATTTTCTTGGAAGTCTGATTGGTATAGCACTAAATAAATAGATTAGTTTAGGGAGTATTGTCATCTTTATTATATTTGCTCTGCCTATCCAAGAGCACTTAATATTTTTCCAATATTTAAGTCTGACTTTATTTGTGTGAAAAGTTTTTTGTAATTTTGCTCATATAATTCCTGACTTTCCTTTGGTAGATAGATTCCCAAATATTTTATGCTATCAACAGTTATTTTGAATGGAATTTCTCTTTGAATCTCTTGCTGTTGGATTTTGTTGGTGATGTATAAAAATGCTGAGGATTTATGGAGATTTATTTTGTATCCAGCTACTTTGCTAAAGTTATTAATTATTTCTAATAGTTTTTTAGTAGAATCTCTGGGGTTCTCTAGGTATACCATCATATCATCTGCCATGAGTGATAGTTTGGTTTCCTCATTGCCTACTCTAATTCCTTTAATCTCTTTCTTGACTCTTATTGCAGAGGCTAGTGTTTCTAATACAATATTGAATAATAATGGTGATAGTGGGCAACCTTGCTTCACTCCAGATCTTACTGGGAAAGGTTCCAGTTTTTCCCCATTGCATATGATGCTTACTGATGGTTTTAAATATATGCTCCTGACTATTTTAAGGAAAAGTCCATTTATATAAAGTCTCAAGTGTTTTTTTATTAGGAATGGATGTTGGATTTTATCAAATGCTTTTTCTGCATCTATTGAGATGATCATATGGTTTTTGTTTGTTTGGTTATTGATATAGTCGATTATGTTAATAGTTTTCTAATATTGAACCAGCCCTGCATTCCTGGTATAAATCCTACTTGGTCATAGTATATTATCCTGCGGATGATTTTCTGTAATCTTTTTGCTAATATTTTATTTAAGATTTTAGCATCAATATTCATTAGGGAGATTGGTTTATAATTTTCTTTCTCTGTTTTCAGCCTATCTGGTTTAGGTATCAGTACCATGTCTGGGTCGTAAAAGAAGTTTGGTAGGACTCCTTCATTCCCTATTTTTTTCAAATAGTTTATATATCATTGGAGTTAATTGTTCTTTAAATGTTTGGTAGAATTCACATGTAAATCCATCTGGTCCAGGAGATTTTTTTTTTAGGGAGTTGGTTAATAGCTATTCCATTTCTTTTTCTAAAATGGGACTGTTAAGACTATTTACTTCTTCCTCTGCTAATCTGGGCAAACTATATTTTTGAAGGTATTCTTCCATTTCATTTAAGTTGTTGAATTTATTGGCATAAAGTTGGGCAAAGCAACTCCTAATTATTGCTCCAATTTCCTCTTTATTAGTGGCGAGTTCTCCCTTTCCATTTTTAAGACTAACAATTTCATTTTCTTCTTTCCTTTTTTAAAATCAGATTTACTAAGGGTTTGTCTATTTTGTTGGTTTTTTCATAGAACCAACTCTTAGTTTTATTAATTAATTCAATAGGTTTTTTACTTTCAATTTTATTGATCTCTCCTTTTATTTTTAGAATGTCAAGTTTAGTGTTTGACTGGGGGTTTTTAATTTGTTCCTTTTCTAGCATTTTTAGTTGCAAGCCCAATTCATTGGCCTTCTCTTTCTCTATTTTATGCAAGTAAACCTCTAGAGATATGAAATTTCCCCTTATTACCACTTTGACTGCATCCCATACATTTTGGTATGATGTCTCATTATTGTCGTTTTCTTGGGTGAAGTTACTAATTATGTCTATGATTTGCTGTTTCTCCCAATCATATGAGATTATTTAGTTTCCAATTATTTTTTCATCTACTTTCCCCTGGCTTTTTGTTGAATGTAATTTTCATTGCATCCTGGTCTGAAAAGGATGCATTTACTATTTCTGTCTTACTGCATTTGAGTTTGAGGTTTTTATATCCTAATATATGGTCAATTTTTATATAGGTTCCATGAACTGCTGAAAAGAAAGTATACTCCTTTCTGTCTCCATTTCATTTTCTCCAGGGATCTATCATATCTAACTTTTCTAGTATTCTATTTACCTCTTTGACTTCTTTCTTATTTATTTTGTGGTTTGATTTATCTAATTCTGAGAGTGCAAAGTTGAGATCTCCCACTATTATAGTTTTGCCATCTATTTCTTCTTGCAGCTCTCTTAATTTCTCTTTTAAGAATTTAGATGCTACACTACTTGGTGCATATATGTTTAATATTGATATTGCTTCATTATCTATGTTATCCTTTGGCAAGATATAGTGGCCTTCCTTTTCTCTTTTAATTAGATCATTTTTTGCTTTAGTTTGATCTGAGATCAGGATGGCTACCCCTGCTTTTTTGACCACCTGAAGCATAGTCGATTTTGCTCCAACCTTTTACCTTTACTCTGCATGTATCTCCCTGCTTCCGGTATGTTTCCTGTAAACAACATATTGTAGGATTCTGGCTTTTAATTCATTCTGCTAACCACTTCCTCTTTATGGGGGAGTGACCCCATTCACATTTATGGTTAAAATGATCAATTCTGTATTACTCGCCATCTTGTAATCCCTGTTTATGCTTTTCTCCCTTCTTTCCCCCTTCCCCCTCTTCCCAGTATTAAGCTTGTGAGCACCACTTGCTTCTCACAGCCCTTCCTTTTTAGTATCCCTCCTTCCACCTTAGGGTTCCTCCCCCTATCTTACCCCTTTCCATCACAGTTTCTGTATTCCCTTCTGTTTAGCTTATTCCTTGCCTTTTCACTTTTCCCTTCTCACTTTTCAATGAGGTGAGAGAAGTTTCACCATAAATTGAATATGTCTAAAATTTTTCTCTTATACCAATTCTAATGGTAGTAAGATACCCACTATATTCATCCCCCTCCATTCTTTCTCTCAGATATAATAGGTTTCCTTTGCCTACTCGTGAGATGTACAGTACCCTCACTTTATCCTTTTTCCTAGTACAATGTCCTTTCCACCTTTAGTTTCTAATACAAGGTATACATGTATTCTTTATACATCTTTATAGCAGAAATATAGTTCCCAAGATTTCTTTTTACCTTTTTAGGTTTCTCTTGACTTGTATATTTGTAGATCAAACTTTTTGTTAAGTTCTGGTTTTTTCATCAAAAATAAGTGAAATATGCTTATTTCATTGAATGACCATCTTCTTCCCTTGAAAAAGATGCTCATTCTGACTGGGTAATTAATTTTTGGTTGCATACTGAGTTCCTTAGCCTTTTGGAATACCATATTCCAGGCCCTTCGATCTTTTAATGTGGATGCTGCTAGATCCTGGGTGATCCTTATTGTGGCTCCTTTATATTTGAATTGGGTTTTTCTAGCTGCTTGCAATATTTTTTCCTTAGTCTGAGGGTTCTGGCATTTGGCCACTATATTTCTTGGTATTTTGATTTTAGGATCCCTTTCAGTAGGTGATGGATGAATTCTTTCAATGTCTATTTTACCCTCTGTTTCTATGACTTCTGGGCAGTTCTCTTTGGTAATTTCCTGGAAAATAGTGCCCAGGTTCTTTTTTTCATCATATTTTTCTGGGAGTCCGATGATTCTCAGATTGTCTCTCCTGGATCTGTTTTCCAGGTCTGTTGTTTTCCCCAGAAGGTATTTCACATTCTTTTCCATTGTTTGATTTTTTTGGACTTGCTTGACTGATTTTTGTTGTCTCCTCGAGTCATTCAATTCCATTTGTTCAATTCTGATTTTCAATGAAGTAGTTTCTTCACTCACTTTTTAAATATCTTTTTCTAATTGTCCAATTTTTTCTTTTGTTCTATGGATTTTTTTCCATTTTGCAAACTTTATTATTTAGAGAGCTATTTTCTGTTTCCAGTTCACTAATCCTATTTTTCAAGGATTTGATTTCTTTTTCCACTCTGTCTTTAAATGAGTGGGATGACTTCTCCAGACTCTCTTGCCAAGCTTCCCTCTCCTTTTCCCATTTTTCTTCTAGCTCTCTTGTGAGAGCCTTTTTAATTTCTTCTATGAGATTCGTCTGTGCTGAGGAACAGATGATCTCCTCCTTTGGGGATTCACCTGGAGACAGTCTGTTTTTATTCTCCTCAGGATTTAGAGTTTGCTCTAAGCAAAGAAAAAAAGAAAAAAAAAACAAATTGAATCTGCTTTTTTCGGGGAAGGGGCTGGGTGGTGTTACCAAGCTTCCTCTATAGACTGTGAGGGATAGCAGCAAGGCACTAGCAGGACAGCGATGGCTGTGCTGCACCTGCACCCTGAGACTCTGAGAGCATGCTGAGACAATGTAGGGGAGAGGTGGCTAGGTACTGAGAGATGACAGCTGTTCTGGGTTGTATTCTTCACCCCTGGTGTTTTTAGCTTCTCTGCTTGTCTGCTGGCTTGCTACCCGGACAAAGTATCCAATCCTGTAGCAAAGCTCTCCCCACAGAGATGGCTGAGATTACACCCCACCCTGGTCCGGTCTGTTCGGCTATGAGCTTCCTGCCAGGTTCTCGCCGCCGCTGCCTGCCCTCAGCCTGAGCCCAATCTAAAACCGTCCCTGCCCTCAAGCAAAAAGAGACCTTCCCTGGTGAATTTCAAGGGTATCTTCTCTTGGTAACTATTTGTGTGTGTGTGTGTGTGTGTGTGTGTGTGTGTGTGTGTGTGTGTGTTTTTCAGTCAAGCATTAATTCAGAAGCTTGTAATGAAATGGATTCTGAGAGAAAACGCGGGGCTTACACAGCTATGTGCTTCCTCTCTGCCATCTTGGCCGGAAGTTGACTGTAATGTTATTCTGACAGCAGTGACTAAAATGCCAGGGAAGTATAGTATAATATCTTATATTATATGCCAAGATAAGGTTATGTTAGATCAAAAAAGGCAATACTATTAGATATCAAAGAATAGTTTACCTGTCAGTATTTGGAAAAGGGGAAAAAATTACCAAACAAAAGATGTAGAGCACAATTAGATAAAAAATGGATAATTTTGATTATATTAAATTTAAAAGTCTTTGCACAAACAAAACAATGCAACTAAAATTAAAAAGGTAGCAGAAAGCTGGCAAAAAAGTACAATTGTCTCTGATAAATGCCTCAAATATATAGAAAACAGAATCAAATTCATAAATATATAAATCATTCACAAACTGATAAAAATGAGAATAATCAGTTTTCAGACAGAGAAATAAAAACTATCTATAATCATATAAAAATGCTCAAAATTACTATTGATTAGAAAAATGCAAATTAAAACAACTCAAATTAAAACAAAGTTGCTATCAAATTGACTAAGACGGCAGGGGCAAAAAAAACAAATGTTGGAGAAGATGTAGAAAAACTGGGACATTAATGCACTGTTGGAAGAGTTGTGAACAAATACAGCCATTCTGGAGAGCAATTTGGAACTGTGCTCGAAAGGTTATAAAACTGTACATACTTATTGATTCAGTAATGCTAGATCACTAGATGTATACTCTAAAGAAATTTTTTAAAAAGGAAAAGGACCTATTTGTACAGCAGTAGATTAGCAACTCTTTTTATGATAGCAAAGAATTGAAAATAGACGGGATACCCATCAAATGGGATGGGGAATTATTATGCTATAAGCAATGAGGAACAGTTTGATTTTAGGAAAATCCCAAAAGACTTACACAAACTGTATCATAAAGTGAAGGGAAAAGGACCAACACAATCTTGTACATAGTAATTGTAATATTGTATGATAAATCATTTAGCTATTCTCAGCAATGATCCAAGAGTTTCCAAAGCATTTGTGATTAAAAAATGCAGTCAAATCCAGAGAAAAAACTAATGAAATGTGAATATAAAAATTTATTATTCTTCACTTCCTTTATATTTTTATTTTTGTCTTTTTTCACAACAAAGTTAATATAGAAATATGCTTTGGATAATTGCAAACATGTAACTAATATCAAATTATTTACTATCTCAGGGAGAGGGGGAAGTAAGGGAGAAAAAAGAAAATTAGTTACTCAAAATTTTTAAAAATGAACACTAAATGTTGTATTCACATGTAATTGGAAAAAAATAAAATATTAATTAAAAAAAAGAATTGTGACCCTGGGAAATTACTTAATCTCTTTGTATCAGTTGCATCCTGTGTGAAATGAAGGTAATAGTATTTACATTAGAGAGTTGTTTTGAGGATAAAAAAAGAAAATATTTATTCATGACTTTATAAACATATACAACTGCTAAAAGAAAATAAAGTCCCAGCAACATTATATTTCCCCTGATTTTCAGAGGGTGGACTACTTAAAGAAATTTGCAGCAGCAAAGTGTGTAGGACAACACTCTCACATCACCATCTGACATCAAACATAGTAGAAGGCAAGATTCAGATTAAAAACTGTATTAGTTTTACATCCAATATTTTTGGTGATAGAGATTTAAAGTATTATAAAAATTGAATATTGTCTGAAGTTCTTTTTTATTGAGATGTTAACAGAAAAGGTTATAGAATTCCAAAAAATAACTAGCGAGAAAAAATGTTTTACATCTTACCAATTTTTTTTTTGCATATTCCTTTTTATGAGTTATTTCATAGTTCCTATATTAGGAAAAGTACATGTCATGAGTTAATATTTTGTTATGTAAACTTTCACACGATGTTTACTGAACGATTATAGTTTGTGGTGGTTACAGAGACTAATCCCCTATTTGCCATAGAGTGAACATATTAACATTTGTGTTTTTTGCTTTTGTGCCATTTTCTAGTAACATTATTCCTACAAAAATTGAGATTTAACTCTCTCTATGTATTCTTCCCTCTTTGAGTAAATTCAGCTGAATGAACTTCAGCTGTTGCCTGTTACTCCTTCCCCTCCATTGAAAAACTCTTACTTGTGTGCCTTTTTATGAGGTATAATTTCCCCTATTCTTCTCTCTTCTTTTCCCTGTCTTTCTTAGCCTTCAATTTTTCTTTTGAAACCATTGCAATATAATAGACTCACCGGCTTGTTCTTTTAGTAGATCCTACATTCTCTATTGAAAATGAAATTCTTGGGGGTTATATGCATAATGTTCCTATTTGGGAATAGAAAGTTTCACCTTTTAATTTTTTCATGATTTTTCACTCATGTTTACCTTTCTTTCTCAAGGTTTTTTCTTTCTCAATATCTTTCTCTAATTTTTGTGGTTGGATGTCTTTGCAAAGACATCCAATCCAGGTCTGGTATTTCATCAGGAAGGCAGGAGGTCATTATTTCATTGGGTTCATATTTCCCCTGTAAGATTATACTTACTTTTGCTGGGTACTTTATTTTTGGCTAAAATCCTACTTCTTTTGCCTTCTGAAATAGCACATTCCAAACCTCCCACTTCTTTATTTTCAAGATCAGTTTTTAATGCAATATTTTACATTTTCTTCTTCTTCTTCTTCTTCTTCTTCTTCTTCTTCTTCTTCTTCTTCTTCTTCTTCTTTTTCTTTTATATATATTTTTGGCTCTATTTTATTGCTTCTTGATCAATTCTGTTTTTTAAAGAGCAATTTTCTTTGATATTTTTGTGCCTCTTTGACTAAAGTATTTTTTTCTTTTCATATATATTGTTTTGCATCACTCCCATTTCTTTTCATATTTCCCTCTATTTTTTTATTGAATTATTTTTTGTTTTCCCTCTTTATTCTTTTTAAAAGCTCTTCTAGGAAATTTTATTGGGCTTGTGTGCAATTTGCATTATTTTTCTTTATGTCTTGGCTTGTAGATATTTTCACATTGTTTTCTTCTTAGCATTTTGAACTTTCCTGTTACCATAGTAGTTTTTGTAGTTGTTATTTTTGTGGTTTGCTCATTTTCTAGCCTTTTCTTGAAAGGGTTTTTATGGTCAGTTGTGGGAGTTTGCAATTTCTTGGTGTTTCCAACGTGGTATTATCTTGGTAGAGGTATGATAACTGCTTTCCTAATCAGTGCTCTGGTATATAAAATCCTTGATCTCTGTTGATCTGGAATTGTGACCAGTACCCGATTAGAATGCTTATCTCTTTGTAATGACAAATGTTTGTGTCTGCCCTGGAACTGTAACCCAGAACTGAATACTGGGCAATGTAGTTGCCAAGTGGCACCCAAGAACAGGGTTCCTCTCTAATCTTTTTCTATCCCAATGTTCAATCTCCATACTGTCTGTGGGCTGTGAATGTTCTTAGTACTGGAACTACTATTGCCTCTTCTAAATCTACCCCATATATAGTGTCACTCCCAAGTCTTGGCCATTATCCACCTAAATCTTTACTTCTGACCTTCCAAGTTGCACCAGGATAGAAAACTATCTCATTCCAATCTTTTATTGGCTTTGACTCCTTAGAGTCAATTTTTTTAATATATTTTTTATTTGATTTATTTTTTTATATATATTTTTAAAGTTCCTTAGAGGGACTTGTGAAAAGGGCTTCTACAATGATAACTTTAATCTATCATATTGGTTCTGTTTCTTCTTATATACTTATATATACTCTTATATGTTCTTCTTATATATGTGTATACCTATTCTTCCTATTAATGTTGTGCACAGTAACAGGGATATGTCTTATAACTATTATTATTTAAATATTATCTTAGTAAATGTCTTTACTTTAAACTAATTGGCTGGAAGAGAGAGTGAAGCTGGCAACTTTGTACAACTCTGCCTTACTTAAGTTCAATTCACTTATTAGTGAAGAGATCACTGTATGATATCATTGAAATTCTCCAAAAACAAAGAATGAACAACAATTCTAAGTGCATTGGTTAAGACTTCCAAATTAGAGTTAAGAAGTATGAAGCAAAAAGTGATCAACTCATAAGACATTATATTATGTTTTCCAGTTCTGGGCAGTTCTACTGATCATCCCCCATGCCTAGAATGCTCTCCATCTTAATTTCTGCTTCCTAATTCCCTTTGATATCAAGTTCACTAATTACTTCTGTGTTTATATAAATAATCAGGCCTATGTTTTAAGAAGACCCTTTTTGTTGAATTCTTAGAATTAGGCTGATAAGTTTTAGTGATGAGAGAGCAATTAACAGTATTCAAGGGAAAGATCAGTTCTAAAGAAGAACAATACAATCCTTTATAATCAAAGAGAATCAGTAGAATAGTTATCTATCAAATTAGATTTCTTGATTTAGTCAAATTCTAAGGACCCAGCAGATGGCAAGCAGTTCATAGCAAAAAAGCATCCAATAGAGTTAGAAAGATGCCACTAAAAAGGTATCAAATAGGGATGAATGAAATGATGGTTTAATTCACAGAATTTCTATATTCAAGAAAATACTACATTATTAGGACTGAAGTGCCCACATGAGAGAAAATATAGGACAGCCAAAACAATGAAAATTTTATAGCCTTTATTGCTAGCTAGTGACTGAACCCCACCAGAACAGGGGAGTCAGTATCAAGCGATTTCAGAGACACAGATATATAGAAAGAGACATAAAAGTTCCTTAATACATTTGTTATACTAAAGGAATTCCATTCTAGACAGGAGACAAAAGGTATCACACTAAAGGTGTCATTCCCAGACAGGCAATAAAACAATATTTCTTTTGTTTTTCAAGTTGTCAAGGTCTTAGTTTTTTAGGGCAGCACATCTGGGGGTGTAAAAATACCATATGCATTAGGGCATGAAGAGCAAGTAATAAACTTCTAACTACAGAGATTCAAGATTATGTTTCTCAGGGTCCAGAGGGGTATCCTTCTACTTCAGAACATAATGCTATCATGTACACCCACAATTTGCTACAACAAATCTATTGCGGTCCCAGACACCTTTTTGCTTAATGAAGAAATGTAATCTTTTATATATGCTAAATTAACACAATTTTACTTTCAATATGATGGTTTTTCAATTCAATTTAATTCAATTCAATAAACATCAATTATGCACTTACTTTATGGGAGATACTGTTCTCAATGAAAGGGATATAAAGAAGAAATAAGACATTGTCCCACCTTTAAAAATATAATGGGGCGGGGGGGTGGAGCCAAGATGGTGGAGAGGACACATGTTTCTTTCTGATCTCTTTCCCACAATCCTCAGACTAATTACCAAATCCAGCCTCTTAATTAGTTCTGGACTGGCAGAAACCACAAATATTGTAAGTGTAACAAATTATCAGCAGAAGATTATTTCGAAGATCATCAGAAAGGGTCTGTTTCAATTGGGAGTGGAGGGGCAGGCCAAGTGCAAGCAGGCAGAGATGCTGGGGAATGCAGGCAGCACAGAGTCCCAGGGTGGTGTGGGCTCCATGAGCCAGAGAATCTACAGGGAGGAATCTACAACAGTGCTGGCTACTCTGCCCTGGTTGTAAGCCAGTACATCAGCAGAGAAATTATAAAACATCCAACACAAATTCAAAAGTTAATAGTGAATCCAGAAATACCAGAATTTCAGGGGACCTGGCCATGCCCACCCAATATCAGAAGTGAGTTAGCTTGGACTCAGCATAGCCACTGCTGCTTGTAGAGAAGGCTTGGATAATCTCCATTGCCCTAAAAGCAGATGGCAATTAAAAAAAAATGAGTAAAAAAGCAAAAAGAACTCTGGCTATATATAGCTTTTATGGTGAAAAAGAATAGATTTCAAATCCTGAAGAGGCTAAAAGCAGATCATCTCCAGATGAAGCACCAAAAAATGATATAAAGGCTCTTCTGGGAGAAATTTTAAAAGATCTTAAAAGAGAGCTAGAAGAAAAATGGGGAAAGAAAATGAAAACTTTGCAAATGGTTTTAGAAAAGGAAACACAGAAGTTATCTGAAGAAAATTTACTACAAAATAGAATTAGTGAAATGGAAAAAGCATATAACTTCTTTAAAAATAGATTTGCCAAAATAGAAAAAGAAACAACTCCCTGAAAAGCAGAATTTGGTAAATAAAAAAGAAAATAACTTCTAAAAAACAGAATTCGTGAAATGGAAAAAAATTCATAGAACAAAACAACTCATTTAAAAATTCAATTGGACAAATACAAAAGAAACTAAAAAAAAAAGGTAAATGAAGAAAATAATTTACTAAAAATAAGAACTGAACAAATGGCAATGAATGCCTCAATGAAACATTAAGAATCAGTCAAACAAAACAAAACAAAAAAAAAAAAAGAGAGAAAAATAGAAGAAAATGTAAAATACCTACTTGGAAAAACAACTGACCTGGAAAACAGATCTAAGAGAGATAACCTAAGGAGTACTGGACTTCCTGAAAACCATGATGAAAAAAAAAAAAAAAGACAAGACATTATTTTTCAGGAAATCACCAAAGAGAACTACCCTGATGTCCTAGAATCAGAAGGTAAAATAATCATTGAAAGAATTCACTGAACACTTCTAAAAGAGATCCCAAAATTAAAATGTCAAGGAATATAATGACTAAATTTCAGAATTATCAGATCAAGGAAAAAATATTAAAAGTAGACAGAAAGAAACAATTCAAATATCATGAATTTGATGATTCACGGAGCTCATAAGGATTACCCAAGACCAAGCAGCTTTCTTCCACCTTAAAGGATCAAAGGGCCTGGAATCTGATATTCTGAAAGGCAAAGGAACTTGGAATACAGCCAAGAAGAAATCATCCCACTTAACTGAGCATTTTATTTCAGGGAAGAAGATGAACATTCAATGAAACAGGTGAATTCCATTTATTTCTGATGAAATAAAAAAGACCAGAGCTAAACAAACAAACAAAAAAATGACCTCTAAATATAGAACTCAAGAAAAGCATAAAAAGAAAAAGAAAAGAACTCTTGAGGACTATATTTATGGGTATTACATAGAGAGTGCATGTATAATTTGATTTTACTGTTATAATATAAAAAGGAAACTAGAGGTAGAAAGGGAATTGTACCAGAAAAAGGTAAAATGAGGGAAATTACATCTCATGAAGAGGCAAAGAAAACCTATTATGCTTGAGGGAAAGAAGTGAGTGGGATGAACATTGTATGAATCTTACTCTCATCAGATTTGGCTCAAAGAGAGAATATTAAATATTTGGTTTCGCCAAGAAACTTCTCTCACCTTATAGGAAAGTGGGAGGGGAAAGAGGAAAAGGGAAGGGGTAGCCCAATATATGGGAAAACAAAAATAATAGGGGAAAGGTACAAGAAAGGGTGCTTGAGGCAAGGGGTGCTCATAAGTAAAATACTGGGGAGGAGAGAAAGGGGAAAAGGAAGAGAAAAGTATAATTTGGGGTTAAAAAGTTAGCAAGAAATACAGAAAACTTTCTAGCAATGAAGAGGAAATTAGAGTAACATTTAGGAGTTACTTTACTCAATTTCATGCCAATAAATTTGATAACCTAAGTGAAATATACTTATAAAAATATAGATTGCCCAGATTAACAGAAGAGGAAATCAATTACTTAAACAGTCCCATTTTAGCAAAAGAAATAGAACACACTATTAATCAGCTCCCTAAGAAAAAAATCTCCAGAGCCAGATGGATTTAAATGTGAATTCTACCAAACATTTAAAGAACAATTAACTCTAATACTAAATAAAGTATCTGAAAAAGTAGAGAAAGGACTCCTACCAAATTTCGTTTATAACAGAGACATGATACTGATACCTATACCAGAAAGGATGAAAACAGAGAAAGAAAATTATAGATCAATTTCCCTAATGAATATTGATGTACAAGTCTTAGATAAAATAGTAGCAGAGATTACAGAAATTATGCCCAGAATAATACACCATGACCAAGTAGGATTTATACCAGGAATGCAGGGCTGATTCAATATTAGGAAAACTATTAGCATAATTGACTATATTAAAAACCAAACTAACAAATACCATATGATTATCTCAATAGATGCATAAAAAGCATTTGATAAAATCCAACATTCATTCCTATTAAAAACACTAGAGATTACAGGAATAAATGGACTTTTTCTTAAAATAGTTGGTAGCATCTATTGACAGCCATCAGCAAGCATTATACATAATGGGGATAAACTGGATAAACCCAATAAGGTCAAGGGTGAAAAAAGGTTGCCCACTATCATCATTACTGTTCAATATTGCATTATAAATGTTAGTTTTGGCAATAAGAGAAAAAAGGAGATTAAAGGAATTAGCATAGGTAATGAGGAAACCAAATTATTACTCTTTGCAGATAATATGATCATATTCTTAGAGTACACTAGAGAATCAACTAAAAAAACATTTAAAAATAATCCACAACTTTAGCAAAGTTGCAGGATACAAAATGAATCCACATAAATCATCAGCATATTTCTACATCAATAACAAAATCCAACAGTAAGAGATACAAAGAGGAATTCCATTTAAAATAATATCAATATTATAACATCTTTGGGAATCTATCTGCCTAGGGAAAGTCAGGAACTATAGAAGCAAAACTATAAAACACAAATAAAGTCAGATCTAAACAACTGGAAAAATAAAAAGTGCTTTTGGATAGGTCGAGTGAATACAATAAAGATGACAACAGTACCTAATTTATTTAGTGCAATACCAATCAAACTCCCCAAATCTCTTTTACTGACCTAGAAAAAAATAACAAAAAAAACTTCATCTGGAAGAACAAGAGGTCAAGAATTTCAAGGAAATTAATGGGGAAAAATGCAAATGAAGGTAGCTTAGCTTACCAGATTAAAAAACTATATTATAAAGCAGTGGTCATCAAAGCCATTTGGTACTAGCTAAGAAATAGAGTAATTGATTAGTGGAATAGGTTAGCTTCACAGGACAAAATAGTCAATGACTATAATAATCTAGTGATTGACAAACCCAAAGATCCCAGATTTTGGTATAAGAATTCACTATTTGACAAAAACTTCTAGGAAAATTGGAAACTAGTATGGCAGAAATTAGGCATTGACCCACACTTAACACTGTATACTAAAATAAAGCCAAAATGGCTTCATGATCTAGGCATAAAGAATGATATTATAAACAAATTAGAACATAGGATAGTTTACCTCTCAGATCTGTGGAGGAGAAAGGAATTTTTGACCAAAGAAGAACTAGAGAACATTATGGATCACAAAATAGATAATTTTGCTTATATTAAGTAAAAAAGTTTTGTCTGCAAAACTAATGCAGACAAGATTAGAAGGGAAGTAATAAATTGAGAAAACATTTTTTACATTCAAAAGTTGTGATAAAAGCTTCATTTCTAAAATATATAAAGAATTGACTCAAATTTATAAGAATTCAAGCCATTTTCTAGTTGACAAATGGTCAAAGGATATGAACAGATAATTTTCAAATAAAGACATTGAAACTATTTCTAGTTATATGAAAAGGTGCTTCAAACACTATTAACCAGAGAAATGCAAATTAAGGCAACTCTGAGATATGTCTGTCAGATTGGCTAAGATAACAGGAAAAGATAATGATGAATGCTGGAGGGGATGTGGGAAAATTGGGATGTTAATACATTGTTGGTGGAACTGTGAATGGATCCAACCATTCTGGAGAGCAATTTGGAACTATATTCCAAAAGTTATCAAACTGTGCATACCCTTTGATCCAGCAGTATTTTTATTGTGCTTATATCACAAAGGAATCTTAAAGGAGGGAGAGGGACCCACATGTGTAAAAATGTTTGTGACCATCCTCTTTGTGGTGTCAAGACACTGGAAACTGAGTGGATGATCCTCATTAGGAGAATGGCTGAATAAATTGTGGTATATGAATGTTATGGAATATTATTTATTGTTCTATAAGAAACAATCAGCAGGATGTTTTCAAAGAAGCCTGGAGAGACTTACATTAACTGATGCTAAGTGAAATGAGCAGAACTAGGAGATCAGTAAACACAGCAACAAGTTTATACAATGAGCAATTCTGATGGATGTGGCTCTTTTCAACAATGAGATGATTCAAACTTATTCTAATTGTTCAATGATGAAGAGAGCCATCTATACCCAGAAAGAGGACAAGAGGGAACTGAATATGGTTCTCACTCTTTTTGTTGTTGTTTGCTTGCATTTTATTTTGTCTCTTTTTCTTTCTTTTTTTTTTTTACTGGTTTGATTTGATTTTTTTTTCTTGTGCAGCATGATAATTGTATAAATATGTATGTATATATTGGATTTGACGTATATTTCTACCATGTTTCACATATATTGGACTACAATAGCAAACCATGTGGAGGAAATGGGGGGGAATTGGAACAAAAGGTTTTACAAGGATGGACAATGTTGAAGAATTGTCCATGCATATGTTTTGAAAAATAAAAAGTTTTAATAGAAAAAAGAAAAAAATAATAAAAATATAATGATGATAAGGGCAAGGAAGATGAGGATGAAAAGCATGTAATGGTAATGATGATGAAAGGAGAGAGGAGAAAGGAGGAAAAGAAGGAGGAGGGGCAAGAGGAAGAAGAGGAAAAAGAAGCTTATAATTTATGCTTACAAAAAAACCTGGGTGATAAATACAATATTTGTTTCCATTATATATATATATCGAAGTTTAGGAAGTTTAAATGACTTGGCCACATTTAAAGAACTTATAACTGCCTGACATTAAATTTAAGTTCAACTCTTCCTAATTAATTATACATCAAATACTCTTTGTGCTCCGCTATATAGTTGCTATTTATTTTGTTGTTTGTTTGTTATTTTGAAAATATTATTTGATTTTTTTCCAATTACATGCAAAATCATTCTCAGTATTCATTTTTATGACATTTTGAGTTTCAAATATTTTTTCTCCTTTTCTTCCTTTCATTCCTCCTGACAACAAGCCATCTGTATAAGTTATACATGTGCAAATGTATAAACATAGTTCCATATTGGTCATGTTGTGAAAGAAGAAACAGAATGAAAGGGAAAAGCCACCAAAAAATGGGGAGGCAGGATAATATGCTTTAATCTTTCAGATTCCATTGTTCTTTCTCTGAATGTGGATAGCATTTTCCATCATGAATCTGTTGGAATTAGACTATTCTATTGTTGAGAAGAACTAAGTCTTTCATAGTTAGATACAGTGTCCCTGTTAGTGTGTATGATGCTCTTCTGGTTCTGCTCACTTCACTCAGGTTAAGTTCACATAAGTCTTTCCAGATTTATCTGAAATCAGCCTACTCATTGTTTCTTATAACACAATAGTACTCCATTTCATTCATATACCACAACTTGTTCTTCACTTCCACAATTGATGGGAATCCCTTCAGTTTTCAACTTTTTACCACCACAAAAAGAGCTGCTTTAAATATTTTTGTTCGACTAATTTGAGGGTGGAGCTAAGATGGTGGAGAAGGCACACACAACTCTCTAAACTTCTCTCATTCCCCTCATAACCAACTATTTAATCCAGCCTCAAAAATAGCTTTTCACTGCTTAAATTCATGAAGATTAGAAGCACTACAATGTACCAGCTGAAGTCAGTCTGGAAGATCGCCAGGAAAGGTTTGTCCTGAGAGGCCAGGAACAGACTAGCACAGGCAGTGAGAAACTAGCATCCTGAGCAGACCAAGGGTGGGGTGATCTCTGTGGCTAGAGAAGTTATAAAGACGACTCTGCTATAGGCTAACTGCTCTGCCTTGACTATAAAGCAGTAAACTGGCAGAGAAATTAGAACCTAAAACAGACGCCAGAACCTAACAAGGTCTGGCTGTAACCCCTTAAACCCGGAAGTGACAGGCAGACTGTAACGTAGCCCTGCAGCCACATCCTGCAGTTCCGGGCTTTTGCAGAGAGTGGGGGAGGCAGTTACAAATCTGCATGGCAGGGGGGCACAACCTAGGCAGCCTCTAATCGGCACAGTGGGAGGCTCGGCCTGGGGCAATAGAACTTTCCCAGCAGACTCTGCTTCTGGGGCAGGCTCTTCTCCCTGCAAATCCATTCACTGCTCAACTTCTAATACCCACAGCCCCAGGGCGGGCTTTGGCTTGGAGGTAGTGAAACTCTCACTGCTCAATGTCTAGCCCCAGGGCACTCATTATCTCACACAGCGGGGGTTCTTTGCAGGGCACTTTCCCTGCTCAGCCCTGCAGGCTTGAGTTATTCCCTGTGGGGAACTCTTTCCCAGAGCATTCCAGTACATCGCTGCTTTTTGTAGCCGGCTGACAGGACAGCTACCCATCCATACACCTTTCGCTGTTCTGCAGAGGAAGCTGGTAACCACCTGGCTCTAAAGGCAGACCTTACAGGCTTTAACAAAGTGAGTAAAAAAATCAAAAGAATGATTGATAGTTTCTATACAGAAAGAGAACAGCTTTTCAACCCTAAAGAGACTAATAGCAGACAGTCTCCAGACAATTGTTGGTCTCCAATACAAAAGGCTCTCCTAGAAGAGACTATTAAAAATGTTAAAAGAGAACTAGAAGAAAAATGGTGAAAGGAAAGAGAAGCTATGCAAGAGAACAACAACTTCCTAAAATGTGAATTAGAAAAAGATAAAAAAACTCCCCAAGAAGTGCAGGAAAACAGAATTTGCGAATTGGAAAAAGAAAATAACTCACTAAAAAAAAAAAAATTAGTGAAATGGAAAAAAATTCCATAGAGCAAAACAACTCAATTGGACATATACGAAAAGAAGTAAAAAAAGCTAATGAAGAAAATAACTGACTAAAAGTCAGAACTTAAGAAATAGAAATGACTGATTCATTGAGACATCAAGAATAAGTCAAGCAAAACCAAAAAAAATGAAAGATTGGGAAAAAAATGTCAAATATTTACTTGGAAAAACAACAGATCTGGAAAATAGATCTAGGAGAGATAACCTGAGGATCATCGGACTACCCAAAAATTATGATGAAAAAAGAGCCTAGATACTATTTTATAGGAAATCATCAAAGAGCACTGCCCAGAATTAATAGAAATGGAAGGGAAAATAGGCATTGAAAGAATTCATCGAACACCTTCTGAAAAAGACCTTAAAATAAAGACTCTGAGGAATATTGTGGTCAAACTTCAGAATTTTCAGACTAAAGAAAATATTTTACAAGCAGCCAGGAAAAAACAGTTCAAATACCGAGATGCCACAATAAGGGTCACACAAGATCTGGCTGCCTCAAGATTAAAGGATCGAAAGGCCTGAAATCAGATATTCTGAAAGGCAAAAGAGCTTGGAATGCAACCAAGAATAAACTACCCAGCTAAGCTGAATATTTTTTCCCATGGAAGAAGATGGACATTTAATGAAAATAGAGGAATTCCATTTGTTTCTAAGGAAAAGACCAGACTTAAACAAAAAATTTGATCTCCAACAACATGACTCAAGAGAAGTAAAAAAAGGTAAAATGAACTCTTGAGAACTGTATTTCTGTTGTGGATATACATTAAAAACCATATGTATAATTTGATTTTACCAATATAACATAAAAAAGGGAAGTAGAAATGGAAAGGGGATAATGTCAGAAAAAGGGAAAAGGGGAGATAAAAAGAGGGAAACTACATGCAATGATGAGGCAAAGGAAAACTATCATATCTGAGGGAACTTAGAGGGGGGAGGAACAATGTGTGAATCCTACTCTCATCAGAGTTGGCTCAAAGAGGAAATAATTGACATATTTGTTGTACAGAAAATCTTCTCTCACTTCATTAAAAAGTGGGAGAGGAAAAGGGAAAAGGAAAAAGAGTAAAAAGGGAAGAGTACAAGAAAAGGGAAGGGATTCAAAGGGAGGAGGGAAGGATACTAAAGAGGGAGAGCTGCATGACGTTAGTGGGACCAATAAGTTTAATACTAGGGAAGAAGGGAAGGAGGGAAAAGTATAATCTGGGGATATTAGGATGGCAGAAAATACAGAATTAGTAATTTTAACCATAAATGTGAATGGGATGAACTCTCCCATGAAGAGGAGGCAGATATCAGACTGGATCAAAAGTCAGAACCCTACAATATGTTGTTTACAGGAAACACATTTAAAACAGAAAGATACATACAGAGTAAAGGTAAAAGGCTGGAGCAGAATCTATTAGGCTTCAGGTGAAGTCAAAAAAGCAGGGGTAGCCATCCTTATCTCAGATCAAGCAAAAGCAAAGATTGATCTAATTGAAAGAGATAAGGAAGGAAACTATATCTTGCTAAAGGGTATTATAGACAATGAAGCAATATCGGTATTAAACATATATGCACCAAGTGGTATAGCATCTAACTTCCTAAAGGAGAAGTTAAGAGAATTGTGAGAAGAAATAGCAAAACTATAATAGTGGGAGATCTCAATCTTGCACTCTTAGATTTAGATAAATCAAATCACAAAACAAATAAGAAAGAAATTAAAGAGGTAAATAGAATATTAGAAAAATTAGGTATGATAGATCTCTGGAGAAAACTGAATGGTGACAGAAAGGAGTATACTTTCTTCTCAGCAGTTCATGGGACCTACACAAAAATGGACCATATAATAGGACATAAAGACCTTAAAATTAAATGCAGGAAGGCAGAAATAGTAAATGCTTTCTTTTCAGATCACAATGCAATAAAAACCACATTCAACAAAAAAGTTAGGTGTAAATAGACCAAAAAGTAATTGGAAACTAAATAATCTCATCTTAAAGAATGATTGGGTGAAACAGCAAATTATAGACATAATTAATAATTTCACTCAAGATAATGACAACAGTGAGACATCATACCAAAATTTATGGGATGTAGCAAAGTGGGTAATAAGGGAAAATTTTATATCCTTAGAGACTTACTTGAATAAAATAGAGAAAGAGAAGATCAATGAATTGGGCCTGCAACTTAAAAAGCTAGAAAAAGACCAAATTAAAACCCCCCAATCAATTACTAAACTTGAGACTCTAAAATTAAAAGGAATTAATAATATAGAAAGTTAAAAAAAAAAAAAAACTATTGAACTAATAAATAAAACCAAGAGTTGGTTTTATGAAAAAACCAATAAAATTGATAAACCTTTGGTAAATCTGATTAGAAAAAGGAGGAAGGAAAATCAAATTAGTAGTCTTAAAAATTAAAAGGGAGAACTGATGAAGAGGAAATTAAAGAAATAATAAGGGGTTACTTTGCCCAACTTTATGCCAATAAATTTGATAATCTAAGCAAAATGGATGACTACCTCCAAAAATATAGGCTTCCGAGATTACCAGAGGAGGAAGTAATTGCTTAAATAGCCCCATTTCAGAAAAAGAAATAGAACAAGCTATAATCAACTCCCCCCCCCCAAAAAAAAAAATTCCCCGGGACCAGATGGATTTACATGTGAATTCTACCAAATATTCAAAGAACAATTAGCCCCAATGCTTTATAAACTATTTGATAAAATAGGGAATGAAGGAGTTCTACCAAATTCCTTTTATGGCACAGACATGGTACTGATACCAAACCAGGTAGGCTGAAAACAGAGAAAGAAAATTATAGACCAATCTCCCTAATGAATATTGATGCTAAAATATTAAATAAGATATTAGCAAAAAGACTACAGAAAATCGTCCCCAGGATAATACACCATGATCAAGTAGGATTTATACCAGGAATGCAGAGCTGGTGCAATACTAGGAAAACTATCAGTATAATTGGCCATATTAATAATCAAATTAACAAAAACCATATGATCATCTCAATAGATGCAGAAAAAGTGTTTGATGAAATCAACATCAATTTTTATTAAAAACACTTGAGAGTATAGGAATAAATGGACTTTTCCTTAAAATAATCAGTAGCATCTATTTAAAACCAGCAGCAAGCATCATATGTAACAGGGACAAACTGCAACTATTCCCAATAAGATCAGGAGTGAAACAAGGTTGCACACTTCACCTTACTATTTAATATTGTATTAGAAATGCTAGCTTTGGCGATAAGAGTTGAGAAAGAGATTAAAGGAATAAGAATAGGCAATGAGGAAACCAAATTATCACTCTTTGCTGATGATAGTATGGTATACTTAGAGAACCCCAGAGACTCTACTAAAAAGTTACTAGAAACAATCCACACCTTTAGCAAAGTTGCAGGATACAAAATAAACCCACATAAGTCTAAGTCATCAGCATTCTTATATATCACTAACAAAACCCAACAGTTAGAGTTACAAAGAAAAATTCCATTTAAAGTAACTACTGATTGTATAAAATATTTAGGAATCTATCTGCCAAGGGAAAATCAGAAACTTTATGAGCAAAACTACAAAACACTTTCCACACAAATTAATTCTGATCTAACCAACTGGAAAAATATTAAATGCTTTTGAAATGGGTGAGCGAATATAATAAAGATGACAATACTACCTAAACTAATCTATTTATTTAGTGCTATACCAATCAGACTCCCAAAAAACTACTTTGATGACCAGGAAAAAATGACAACAAAGTTCATATGGAAAAACAAAAGGCAAGAATTTCAAGGGAATTAATGGAAAAAAAAAAAAAAAGATCAAATGAAGGTGGCCTAGCTGTACCAGATCTAAAATTATATTATAAAGCAGCAGTTACTAAAACCAACTGGTATTCGCTAAGAAATAGACTAGTTGATCAATGGAATAGGTTAGGTTCCAAGGACAAAACAGCCAATAATTTTAATAATCTAGTATTTGACAAACCCAAAGACCCCAGTTTTTGGGATAAGAACGCATTATTTGACAACAATTGCTGGGAAAATTGGATATTAGTATGACAGAAACTAGGCATTGATCCACACTTAACCCCATACACTAAGATAAGGTCAAAATGGATTCATGAGCTAGGCATAAAGAATGAGATTATAAATAAATTGGAAGAGCATAGGATAATTTACCTCTCAGACCTGTGGAAGAGGGAGGAATTTATGACCAAAGAAGAACTAGAGATCACCATTGACCACAAAATAGAAAATTTTGATTATATCAAATTGAAAAGTTTTTGTACAAACAAAACAAATGCAGACAAGATTAGAATGGAAACAATAAACTGGGAAAACATTTTTACAGTCAAAAGTTCTGATAAAGGCCTCATTTCCAAAATATATAGAGAATTGACTCTAATTTATAAGAAATGAAGCCATTCTCCAACTGATAAATAGTCAAAGGATATGAACAGACAATTCTCAGACAAAGAAATTGAAACTATTTATAGACATGTGAAAATATGCTCCAAATCATTATTAATCAGAGAAATGCAAATTAAGATAACTCTGAGATACCACTACACACCTGTCAGATTGTCTAGAATGACAGGGAAAGATAATGTAGAATGCTGGAGGGGATGTGGGAAAACAGGGACACTGATACATTGTTGGTGGAATTGTGAACACATCCAGCCATTGTGGAGAGCAATTTGGAACTATGCTCAAAAAGTTATCAAACTGTGTATACCTTTTGATCCATCAGTGTTTCTACTGGGCTTATACCCCAAAGAGATACTAAAGAAAGGAAAGAGACCTGTATGTGCCAAAATGTTTGTAGCAGCCCTGTTTGTAGTGGCTAGAAACTGGAAAATGAATGGATGCCCATCAATTGGAGAATGGTTAAGTAAATTGTGATATATGAACATTATGGAATATTATTGTTCTGTAAGAAATGACCAGCAGGATGAATACAGAGAGGATTGGCGAGACTTACATGAACTGATGCTAAGTGAAATGAGCAGAGCCAGGAGATCATTATATACCTCAACAATGATACTGTTTGAGAATGTATTCTGATGGAAGTGGATCTCTTAGATAAAGAGAGCTAATTCAGTCTCAATTGATCAAGGATGGACAGAAGCAGCTACACCCAAAGAAAGAACACTGGGAAATGAATGTAAACGGCTTGCATTTTTGTTTTTCTTCCTGGGTTATTTATACCTTCTGAATCCAATTCTCCCTGTGCAACAAGAAAACTGTTTGGTTAGGCAAACATAGATTGGATCTAGGATATACTGTAACCTATTTAACTTGTAAAGGACTGCTTGCCATCTGGGGGAGGGAGTGGAGAGAGGGAAGGGAAAAATCGGAACAGAAGTGAGTGCAAGGGATAATGCTGTAAAAAATTATCCTGGCATGGGTTCTGTCAATAAAAAGTTATTTTAAAAAATTTTTAAAAATAAATATTTTTGTTCATGTAAGTCCTTTTTATTTTTTATGATCTCTTTAGAATCCAGACCTAGTAGTTGTATTGTTGGATCAAAGAGTATACAACAGTTTGTAGCCCTTTGGACATAGCTCCAAATTTCACACCTCTATCAATCATGCATTAGTGTTCCAATTTTCCCACCTCATTTCCCAATTTGTCATTCCCCTTTTCTATTATATTACCCAATCTAATAGATGTGAAGTGGTACCCCAGAGATGTTTTAAATTATATTTTTCAAATAAAGAGTTGTTTAGTACATTTTTTCAAATGACTACACATAGTTTTAATTTCTTTATCTGAAAACTGCCTATGCATGTCTTTTGATCATTATCAATTGGGTAATGATTTGTATTCTCATAAATTTGTGTCAATCTCTAAATATTGGAGAAATGATGCCTTGATGAGAAACACTTGTAAAAATTGTTTCCTGTCTTTCTGCTTTCCTTCTAATATTGGTTGCATTAGCTTCTGGCATGTAAAACTCTTTAATTCCAGATAATAAAATTACTCATTTTGCATTTCATAGTGATCTTTATGTCTTATTCAATGATAAATTTTTCCTTTCTTCATAGATGTGACTGGAAAACTATTCCTTGCTCTCCTAATTTACTTATGGTATCATCTTTTATGTCTAAATCCTGTAACCATTTTGACCTTATCTTGGCATACGGTGTGAGATATTGGTCTATGTCTCATTTCTACCATACTGTTTTCCAGTGTTCCCAACAGTTTTTGTCATATAGTGGGTTCTTATCCCAGCAGCTGGAGTTTTGAGGGTTATCAAATACTAGATTACTATCGTCATTTACTACTCTACCTAATCTATTCCATTGATTCACCAATCTATTACTTAGCCAAGTAGTTTTGATTACTGGTGCTTCACAATACATTTTAAAACACATATGGTTTAGATCCCTTCCTTTGTATTTTTTTTTAAAATTCCCTTGATATTTAACTTTTTTTTCTTCTAGATGAATTTTTGTTACTATTTTTTCAACCTCTCCAAAATAATTTTTGGCAATTTGATTTGTATGACACTGAATAAGTAAATTAATATAGCTAGAACTGTTATTTTTATTATATGAAGTAAACCTACCACTGAGCATTTGATATTTTTCCAGTTGTTTAGATCTGACTATTTTTGTAAAAAGGTTTTTTTTTGGGGGGGGGGGGCGGGGAGGGGGGTTGGGTAATTGTGTTCATATAGTTCCTAGATTTGTCTTGACAAGTAGACTATTGAATATTTTATATTGTCTACAGTTTTTTAATTAAAAATACCATTTTTTTATCTCTTGCTATTGGTCTTTGCTAGTAATATATAGAAGTGCTGATAATTTTATGGGTGCTGCAACTTTTTTATGTACTGCAACTTGGAGGAAGTTGTTAATTATTTCAAGTAGTTTTTTAAGTTGATATTCTAGGATTCTAGATATACCACCTTATCATCAGCAAAGAGTAATAGCTTTGTTTCCTCATTGCCTATTCTAATTCCTTCAATTACTTTTTCTTCTCTTATTGCTAAAGCTAACATTTCTAGTACAATATTGAATAATAGTGGTGATGATGAGTATCCTTGCTGCACCTGTGGTCTTATTGGGAATATTTCTTATTGGGAAGCATTATATATAATTCTTGCTGATAGTTTTAGAGACTATTTACCATTTTTAAGGAAAGCTTCATTAATTCCCATATTCTCTAGTGTTGATATTGTTGTTGTTGTTTTTTAACAGGAATGGGTACTGTATTGATCAAAAGTTTTTCTGTATTTATTGAGATAGTCATATGATTACTTTTGTAGTTGATAAAGTCAGTTATGAAAATAAGTTTCCTAATATTGAGCCACATCTGCATTCCTGGTATAAATTTCATCTGATCACAATGTATTCTCTTAGTGATAAATTACGGTTATTACTTTGTAAGTATTTTATTTTTGGTTGTTTGGAGGTGAATATGGGATATTTTTGGTGATTTGCTGCTTATTCCACCATCTAGGCTTTCAGAACTATTAATTGATATTTTCTAACATTCTTTCTCATATTTAATATATAGTTTATAATAGAGTAGTAAAGTGTACCACATTTTTTCCCTAAGGAATTAGAGAAAAGAATGATCATTTTCAAATGAAGAGAAAAAGGAAGTTTCATGGAGGAACTGGCAATTTTCCTGTGCTTTCAAAAGTCAGAGATGGGAGTAAAAAGTTTCATTTCAAAAATGTAGAACAACATGAACAGAAACATAGAGAGAAAGGGCAGAACAAGAAAAGGGAGCGATAAATAATCTATTTTGGTGGAATTTAGAGTATGAAATAAGTCAAGTAAAGTGGGTTTGATACAGATTGTATAGAATCTTGAATATCAGCTAAGGAATTTGTAATTGCCAACTTGAATCCTTCAACTATCCCTAATAATAGATTAGTGCAATGCTATAAATCAATGCATGTATAAATATATATGAAGATAGAGATGTATAGATAAATATCTATATAGTTATACCTACATATATATTTGTGCCTGCAAAAAATAATAATGTATACATATACAAAAGTGTGTGTAAGGTTGATTGTTAATTGTTAAGTGTGTTAATTCTTATGGCAACAGATTTACCTTCATAGTTGTATCTTATTTTTATTGTCTAGTTGTTCACCCCATTTTTGTTGTTGTTATCTGCTTCTGCTGTTCCAGAATTTTTTTTTGAATTATAATTTTATGGCTGTTTGGAGGTGAATATGGGATATTTTTGGTGATTTGCTGCATTGTATTATCTGACTCTTGATGATCCCATTTCAGGTTTTCTTGGTTAAAACACTAAAAAGGTTTGGCACTTCCTTGTTGACTAATTTTACAGATAAGAAACTTAAGCAAAAATGATTAAGTGATTTACTCAGGGTCACACAGCCAATAATTGTCTGTGGTTAGATTAGAAGTCAGAAAGATGAGTCATTCTGATTTCAAGCCTGACATCCTATTTATTGCATCATGTAATTACCCATATGTCTCATTTCATTTATTTGTAATATTGACTTCATTTTATTTCTCTAAACATCAAATTGAGGGAAAAGCCATATGGAAGTTCAGAGGATAGTGGCAAGGAAAAAACAACAACAAATTAACTGTGGAGAATCCCAAAAATATACAGTGGAGAGTTCAATGTATAATCCCCTCAACAATTGATAGATAGAGATTTAAAGTTTGTAAGTAATTTATAATTTACAATAATATTATTATAATTTTACCCATTTTGTGGATTAACTGAAGTTTAGAGAAATCAAGATACTTGCATGGGACAATATAGCTAGAAAGTGTCAGAAATATTGTTTGTTTAGGCTATATGTGCATAAATGGGGTATATTGCGTGATTTTACTCTTCATAGTTGTATTATACCTATCCCAGTAACAGTGTCCACTTCAGAACAACTGAAGAAAACAGAAATCAAAAGATAAAGTTTATGTTTAGAAATGCCTGTGCGCCTGAAATATCCAAACAAAATTTAAATACATTCAACATATATTCAATTTCATCTTCCATTGAATCCTTATGGATTTCCCACACTTCGAGTCAAATTGATTATCATGGAATTAGTCTGAAACTGAACTACCTTTAGTTCTAAGATTTCTTGTCTCTCCAGTGTTTTCATACAGAATTCCTCTGACAAAGAGTTGTTTGGTTAAAGCTTTTCATTTTTATAATTTTGTTTGAAGACCAAAGTGGTAGATAAGATAATCATCATTTCTCTGGCAAAGGTAAAAAGTAAGCCTGACTCAGGTGCAAGATGACCTCTGAGATGACCTCCTATGATTCTATATATGCCAACAATAGCATTTAATTTTATATAGTACATAATTGTTTACAAAGCATTTTTCACAGACTAGTTTATTTAATCTTCAAAATAACTAAGCAGTGGTGTAATTGAAAGTTATTAGACTTGGAATTAGAAGCTGTGGTTTCAGGTCCCTGCTTTGCCTTTCAATTCATTTCAACAAATTATTAATCCCTTACTGGATACCACATGCTATGCTAGGTGCTATGGATACAAAGATTAAAGTAAAAACAATCCTTGTCTTCAATAGACTTCCATGAGGGCCTTAGAGGAGTCTTTATTAGGCTCCTAACCTTTAAACACATTATCCTCCCACTTTGGTACTATTTCTAGTACCAAAGTGTCAACTATTTAAAAAAAAATTGAGTCCAGCTATAGATACTTACTAGATCTAGGGAAAGTAATTTAACTTTTGCTTTCCTCAAATTCTTAATTTGTGAAATAGGATATTAATAGAATGTACCTCTCAGGAATTGTTGTGAGATTCAAATGATTTAAAAATTGTTAAAGTAAAAAGTAAAAGTGTTTAGCAAAGTGTCTGGCACATAGCAGTACCAGAAATCACATTAAAGTAGATGTAGTACTATCTGTTTTGCTATTAGACTCCAAAGACCACCAGACATTTCCATCTACTTTGTAATTGAAAACACAGTCTCACTGTGGAAGCTTCTGTTTACATTCCCTGCATTTACTTTGCACAGTGCTCTGCATGCATTATGTGTTTAATAAATCATTTTTTCATTCATTCAGTTGGAAATACTTTTCAACATAAAAGAAAAAAAAAACATATACCTTATACTAATTCTGGCCTTCAAAGAGTTAAATGTATAGTTTAGTGTACAGTGGTAACTGAGATATATAAGTATTTTACTATTTACAAACCAATCTATGTTCCTAGCATTCCTTTTGGAATAAGTGAAAAAATTGATGTTTGATAGCTGTGGATTTCACAGTTTGACACATTTTCTGAACAAAAACAACCATAGACATTTACAAAGTAAGATAGGCTACAGGGCAAATTTACACAATATGAGAAAGTCATTTTATACAATATGAGACAATTCCTTTCATTTTTAGCAGAAATGACAGGTACTATGTGAAGTAGCTCCCTTTTCAGGAAGTGTCCACTGGCTGCTTATTGAAATTGCAGATTATTCTGTTGATGAGTTTGCATTGTGAGTCCATTTTGGAGAGATATTTTTTTGATGGAAAATCTACTTTCTGACCAAGAGCACTCAATATCTCAAAGGGTAGATGTTGATAAAAAAAAAATGATATTGTTCCTCCTGTTCAAAATGTCAGATGACAACTGTTTCTTCAAAAAGGAAAAAAAAAGAGGGCTACCTAGAAGAACTGGATCTTTATTAAAACACTGCCCAGGCAATCTATTTTAATGTGTGCAGTTCCATTTTGTGGTCAATTAAAAATACAAAGGCAAAAACTCTACTCATTTGGTTTATAAATAAATTGCCATAATGTTTCAACAATATTTGAATGTTGAAAATAGCTCCCCAAAAGCTGCTTTTTAAAATTTTTGTTTTGTTTAATTGGTTTATGCCTAGATATTCTTGCAATAGGATCTTACTATTCTAGATATAATTCCTTTTGCTTCTTTATACCACCCACTCCATTTTTTGGAAACTCCTATGCCCCATGAAGTCTTGCTACATGTCACTTTCTTGAGTATGACATTAGAGTCAGAAATTCAATTTAGATGAACCTGGCTAAGTATCCCCACCTCCTTAGTAATGTTCCAAATCTCTAAGTGATGCTCTCATGAGGGACAAAACCCAAATGTACCTAAACCAAATTAGGATGAGCAAAAGATAGGCATATCTTTCATATCAGTTTGTCAAGTTGGCTGTTATGCTCTGATTCCTCAATGCTCATTTCCTACAGTTGTTTTCTGAAGATCATCTTATCTAAGCCTTAAATGTAATCTATGAATCTAGAGATCTAGGGATTTTTGTTTATTTAGTAACTCATTTTAGAAATGTGAAAATCCCCAAAAGCAGTTGCCACTGACCAGGAAATCTTCCATTTCATCCATTTCCCCCTTCCTCTTTTTGTTCATCAGGATTCTAGGGAGAGATTATTATTACACTTTCAATTGTGTGTGTGTGTGTGTGTGTGTGTGTGTGTGTGTGTGTGTGTGTGTGAAGTGATAATGCTGTTCTTCTATAAAGTTATATGAAGAAAATGTAGAGTTTAAAATATGCTCTACTCTACCACCTTGCCTCCCACCCAAATAGATCTGGATTCAAATGTAGTATCTGACAATACTGATTTAGGCAAATGATTTAGGCAACTCTCTAAAACAATTACTATTAAAAGAATTATCTAAATTGTAAGAGGAATTTCCTCACCCAGGAGTTCCTTATACTATTAAAATCATAAGTCTGGGCCAAGTAAAACAAGTGACTGCAAGTAAATTAATTAATACAGAATATGAACTAAATAAGAATTCAAAGAAAAAAAGAGTTTTTTAAAAAGAGAGAAGGCAGTGGGTTTAATGCCAGTAGAGGCTTAAATACCCTGAATAGATGGAAAATGAATTCAGTGAAGTAGGAAGGAGAAGTTGTCCTTTACATTTGCTTGGGCTGTATATGTACAAAAGGAACAAGATGGGATATCACAATACTAAAAGCAGGATTTGGAATAAAAGGAACTGGCTATGGGTTTTTATTTCAATTTAATCAACATTATAATCTTGGACTTTAACAGTTAAAGCTATTTTCCTTATCTACAAACTGAGTGGGTTGGATTAGATAATCTCTAACATTCCTTTAGGTTGTAAATGATATAAGAAATAAACAGCAGCTCAATTGGGTTATAATGTAGCTTCATGAAATGTAATTTTGATCTTGAACTGAAGGCAAATGGAGAGGAAGAAAATGATATAAAAGACCTTTTAGTTTTTGTTTATTTTGGCAGCAGAGAATCAAAGGAATAGATAAGTAAAGAAAGAAACCTAGTGTGTACTAGGAACAGAACTTGAAAATAAAATGAGGGGAAATATATCTATAAATTATTAATTTATCAAGGTAAATTGAATAATAAAGGTTATGTACTTGTATTTAACTGTCTGCATCCAGTTTGAACAGCAGTCTTCAAATACTATCTAAAAATAGATTTTTCTTGAAGATGTGTTGTGTTGAACACACTACTGAGTAGAATCTGAGAGAATAGTGAATGCCTTGGTCTCAATGGCAAAATAAAAAATAAAAAATTCTTACAAATTTGAGGTGCAGCATAGAAAGTAAAACTGAGAATGTGAGAAAGTTTTTTTCTTTGTCAACTTTTGAACTTTTTATCATGCAAATTACCATCCTTTTAAAGTGCCACACTTTCATGTGGACCAACTTATTGCGAAAGAAGTAGAGAAACTATTTCCACATAAAGAAAAGTAATTAGATCAATTGGTAAAAGATTTAAGATGTTGACTCTTTTATAACCAAACTGTATAATCTTGGGGGGGGGGAGAATAAGAGGGGGGAGAAGGAAGAATACAACTTTGATTTAATTAAAAATAAATAATTTGATTCAATAATTTGATTAATAATGATAATAATTGTTTAATGAATGTAAAGAAACACTGTTGTCAGATGGGACATGAACAGTTTGGGAAAAATTAACAACAATAGACATAAAGACTCAAATAGCCCTTGTGAAAGATGTAGGATGATGCCTTACTTGTATTTGAACAATTTTATGCCTTAAAGGGGATTGAGAAAGATTTTCTCAAAAAGTGGGAGAATGTGAATATTAAGAAAGAGCTTCTCTAATATGTGTTGAAAACTTTGATCTATAAGGCAATAGGATTATTTCCTCAACTAATTTGCATGTCAATTTTAAGATTTAAGAATACAAAACTCAAAACAATGAGAAATTATATATTTGTCTAAAGGAATGAGTAAATGAAGACTTCTGAGTTCGTTAAGTTGTGCTGCTACCTCATAAGTGAAAGATAAGGCAATGGTCACCACAAACTATGATTTCAGTCATTGAGGATAAGATGGTGGTAACTGAGGCTGATAAGATTAAAAAAATTGAGAAAGAGTCTGTCAAAAAACAAACAAACAAACAGCTTTGAAGGATGCACATTAAAAGTGCATTGAGAGATCTTCAATCTTAAACCATTTATAACTAGACTTTTTCCCCTTTCTCCCCCTATGGTTCAGGTCAAGCTATGATTACTTCTCTATCACAATTGAGCAATTCTTAGGAAGGACATAGTGATTGTTGGCTATAAACACTGAGAAGAGATTTGTAGCATTTTGGGAAAATAATTCTGATCAAGTGTATGTTCCCTTTGTTTAAAACCTTTTCACAAACCTAAGCACAACTTATATTAGCCCCAAAGTTTGGCTGGAGATATTTCAAAAACACAGCGAAGAAAACCAAGCATTTCTCTCTGGTGTCTAAGTTTTAAAAGAAAATAAATTGAGAATGAGAGCTTGAGTAGCCATTCCATTCTGGAAGTACTTGATCTCATTTTGGAATAATCCCCCTATCTGCATATGTATGAAATATCTTTTAACATCCCCCATTACTTCAAGGATCAGATTTGTCATCTGGAAAAAAAAAGTCTTTACTTTGTGTGTGTGTGTGTGTGTGTGTGTGTGTGTGTGTGTATGTGTGTGTGTGTGTGTGTGTGTTCTGATAAACACTGAAAAAGCTGGAGCCCTTAAACTTCATGATGGAGGGGTAGAGGGAGTGGGGGAGTGGAGGGGCAGGGGAATTCAGAACTGGTTTGTTTGATGTAGAAACCCTTACTGTTTTTAACACACAATGTGTAATGAATTATTTTATATACTTGTTTTCAATTTTCATTTTGAGAAATAAGCACTGTAATTAAAGTTAGTGGAATAAAAATTTTGAACAAAAAGCAGCTTAGAGCTATTTGAAGAAATTAACAATAGGAACAATCACCTGACATGAAGGCTTCTCCTACTAATTTTTTATTTTATTTCTGGGCAGTGCCAATCTGATTCACTGATTGGGATTCTGTGATGTCAGTTCAGAACTCTAGATTATTCTCTATAATCTAGTTAAACTTCTCACTTCTGCCTATGAATGAAACAACTGAGTAACCTATCTTTTGTCTTTCTGCTTTTTATTCTTAAATTAGAGGGAGAATAACAAAGAATAATATGTATACCTGAGAGTTCCATCTCTCTTAATCTTTAGGTGGCTTCAAAGAGGAATAGGGAAGCTCTATTTCAGCCAATCAAGAATTAGAGTACATGTATCGCAGATGGCACATTTCATTGTTTTAATATATGTTATATTAGAGAACTTTCTCTTTTTAATAGCCACCCTTAAGCAGATTGAGTTTATTGCTCAAGGGAAACTTAGACTACTCTAAAAAATCAATGATTTTGTTAATGTGAATATGCCATCTATTAAAATAGCTCACAAACCTTTGATGCTTTAGTAGCTATTCATCATAATTTGGGGTAGTTCCTTCTCCCTCCTCTGAAAAAATCACCAGCATTTGCAATCTTTTTAATGTAGTAAGACTTTCTAGAGCTTGAATTTCAGTGACATAACCTTCAAAAATCCAAAGTCACATATATCACCTCATGAAGTTTGGGGGGAGAAGGACTTTAGTGGAAAAAAAAGAATTGCACTTAATAAATTTAACATAGTCTCAAAGTGAAACTTTTTGAACATATGTGCTTCAGGCAAGGGATCGACCATACTCTGACCTTAGAAAACACTTCCAATTTTTAAAGACTATGATACTATGATATTTAAAGCATTTGGTCTATTTTAGTTTCTCTCTATCTCTTTTTTAATTCTTCCATACTATTGAGATGATTCTCATTTAAGATTTTCCCAAAAGATCAGACATGAATTTTCTACTCTTTTAATTCACTAAACTTCCTAATGATGACTAAGAAGCACAAAAAGGTCATGGTATCACAGTTAATTGCTGTAATATCTTATTGAACTTGCACTGATTTATTTGATTCAATATCTTCCCTCCTATTTAATGTGATCCAACAAAACCCTCTGAAAAATTTCTCAACAATCTGGAATATGGACCATAAAAGATATTTAAAAACTAATATATTTCAGATTTCTAGAATTTGAAATAATTTTATTAGGAATTTAATCCAAAGAGGTAATTATCGAGAGTTCTTGTTCAATTTAAAAGAAAGTAATCAAGACAAATGGAAATATGGTACCAATATGTTCTGTCTGAGAAGAACAAAAAAATACTTGGAACAAAAACAGAAATGTTATTCTAACCCAAATAATCTTGTAGGCACAAGTGGTCATCTGGTTATATAATCCAAATTATATTATCCAAATATTATCCAAAGATATTATCCAAAAAAATTGAAATTATATGCTGGAAAGATGTTAAAACAGCAAAGCTAACCATATGGAAACCTGAAAGATGAATTATTCCATCACTGAAAAAACACAAAAGGTATAATAATCAACATAAAATGTAAGATTTTTTGCATTAAAATTTTGAACATATATTTGAAGAGTAGCAACTATCTCTATGAGCTCATTTCTGGTGAAAAAGCAACAGATCAATGGACAAAAGACACAATATTTACAAAAAAGATCAAAACTCAAAATCAAGGAATTTAGCATAATTCTGTATTTTTGGATTCAGTTTTAATGCCTAAGGACACTTTCTCATGAAAAAGCTTTTGGACAGGGACAGCTTAATCTCTTGCATTTATGAAATATTTCATGTCAAAAGCCTGATAGGCTTCACGTCATCTTCATTGGGATGATTCTCTAACATGATAGTGAGAAATTCACTGAATGCTCTAATTAATTATAAGGAACATTTAAGGACCTTGAGATATAGAGAAGTAAGATAATGAAGTAACATGCCAAGATATCCATACCCATCCAAGCCTAAATTATAGGGCACCTCCATTTGGAGAATCTCAAATACAGATTGGTATAAGAGATCTGAGATACAGGAGTAGCTCAACTCTTTCTGAAGGGCACTTATCCCCAGGAAAATTACTTTATTCCTTGGGGAATTAAAGAAATGGAATACACTTGTATACACACTGATAGATTGCTAGAAGGTAAAAAGAGAAGAAAATACTACAATCCTAAGAGGTAGATTTGAGTGTAGCAAGGAGTAGAGTGTCAAAGAGGACTCTGGAAAAATATAAGAGAACACAGTAGAAAAAGAAATCTAGACTGAATAAGAACTAACAGTGGGAAGGATGTTTAAACTCATGTAGCCAACTTCCCTCATTTTACAGATGAGAAAACAGACTTAGAACTGACATTCTAAGATCTATTTAAGGTCTCAAAGGCAGGAGGAAATAGAGCTGAAATTCTGAAACTAACTTCTGAGTCAATTTAATCTAATCTAATCTAATAATATCCAAATCTAATAATATTTTTATTATTCCCTGATTCTAGCAAGGAAAATGGGCCACATGAGATGTCTTTGTCACCTCTTCTTTGACTATTGCTTGAGTTTTTGCTAGGACATCTTATGAGAACCAACCACTATTATAGAACACTATTAGAAAGATCATTTAAGAATAAGCACTTCACTTTCAGCTCTTCTTGGGACACACAAAAGTTTATTTTGCATTGGTACAAAAAGAAAAAACACAACAAATTTTAATACATTTATCACACAACATGTCTAGAGTAAGTTGTCAAATACAACATTTATATGTACTTTATTTCTAAAGAAGTTCTTTCTAAGTCCATAACATCTTCGTTTGTGCAGCTTTCTAATCAGGCTCAAATGGCTTTTTGCAGCCTGCCCTCAGAAGCTTTAATGACTGGAACAAGAGAATAAGTGTTGATAACCTGAGGATCTAATTCAAGCTCTGCTGTTGCCTTATTTTTATGGTACACTTGGTGAACAACAACATGCCCACTCCAGCCCATAGGCACATTTGCAGGGTATCATCTTAGGAAAGAAAGTTTTTGGGGGTATTTTTGCCCCCTGAAAATTGTTTTCCTTTCTTTTGTAATGTCAGAGAAACTGAGCAAGATAGAGATTAGAGAACAATTTAATAATTTATTTAATGGAGAGATTTACTGGGACTAAATGGATCCATGGTTTGGTCCCAGGGCTGAATGACACTATCATCTCAAAGAATCAAGCTGTGCATGTCAGATACAAGATTCTTTTATAGGGTAACAAGAACAATGACATAATGGGGAAGGTTCCTGGATGGGGATGATCTAATGGTGGGGGAGGCAGCTAGGATGACATAATGAGAGGTACTGGAGAGGCTCCTGATATTCTAATGATGTCTAAAATGGATAAAGACCTTTATCCATCAAACATTAAGCGTGAATAAACATAGCCTAGGGTCCAAGATATAAGATCTTTATCCTATCAAACATTAAGAGGGAATGGTTATAACCTGAGGCAGAGTAACTAAATAGGACAATCAGGAAACTGGATCAGGAGATTAAAAGAGAACTGTGACTTAATACTAGTGAAACTTCACAGTAGTGTTAAGATATTTATATCTTAATTAGATACCTAAAATTTTCAGGATTTCTTTTTTTTTTCCTTGTCTTGAAATAGATTAAATGAGGAAGGTTGTGTGCTCTTTGAAGGAAACCAGAAGAGGAAATATAGTGGTTGGTATTCCAGAATACAAGAATAGAATAAGCAACAAACCAAATGGGGAAGGTATCAAATGGTCAGATATTTTAAAAAATTCATTGTTGTCCACTTTCTCTTGGATTTGTAGAATATAAATGCCTCAGGAAATTGCTTTCTCCTGTTCTTGATTATCTCTGCCTTAGCTTTCTTGAAGATAGTGAGAAATTTTAAAATGAAACTAATAAAAATTATAACAATAAGCCAGTATGATAATTATATCAACAATTTACATTTAAATAGAAACTTAAAGATCACAAAGTATTTTTCCCTCAACCACCCCACTGGTGAGCTAAGTTGTTACATATTGTGCTCTCCATTTCACAGGAAAACAAATTTAGAGAGACTAAAGGACTGTTCTGAATCCCTTAAGCTAGTAAAGGTCTAAATCAGATCTGAAAGCTACAAAGTCCAATCCTTTTATTACCTACCTATTCTCTTTGCTTCCCAAGTTAGGTGTTTTGCTTAGCATTGTACGAGCACTGCAAATCATTAACAAAGCAGTTAATCTACTCCCTTTTCTTAACAGTAAAGTAATTCAATTCAATTCTATAAATATTTGCTGAGCACTTAATTTGTGCAAAGCACTGTGCTGGATATTGGATATAAAGCACAAAAAAATTTCTCTTGTCAGCCAGCTTTTACTCTTTTTGGGAGTAGGATAGAGAATAGAAGATAAACACAAATTGCTATGGTATTGTAAACTCTTATTATCACCAATATTAAAGTGGTGCTTTGCAATTCTCAGAATACTCTCAAAGATAGATGAATGGATAAATAGATATTATGTATAATGTAATATATATGTAATATATATACAAAATCCAATTTAAGTAATTTATTGCATTAATAATTTTAATGATAGATAATAAATACTTTATGTATAATTATTATACAATTTTTGACTTGGAATAAACTTGAGAAAATGAAGCAATTGGCTCTCTATATGTATTTGTTGTATATGTTTGTGTGAATATTTATTATATATGTGAATGTGCTTGCTGAACTGAATTACTTGACTAAGAAGAATAGAGAGTTTATTAATTGCTTTGTTAATGATTTGCAATATTCATATTATGCTAAGCAAACCTAACTTAGGAGACAAAAAAAAAAAGAGTAGTGAAATGATTGGACTTTATAATTTTCAGTTATCCTAATGACTAGAATGAGAGATAACTTCAAAAATAATTTTGATAACTCCAAAATGACTTGATCATTACCAGCTTTGTGACAACAGGAGTCCCTGCATCTCATACATATACATATATACATGTGCATATGTTTATATGTAGCCAATTGTTTCATTTTCTTGTATTTATTCCAAGACAATAGCTTTTATTAATAATAGCAATTATGTAGCCTTTTTAAGGTATGAAATGTACTTTACAATTGTTATCTCATTTCATCCACACAAAAAAACTGGGAGATAAGTATTCTTATTCCACCCACTTTACAAATAAAACAAAGTCTGACAGGTTATATAACTTGTTCCATGTCATTAAATTAGTAACTTTCTGGGATTGTATTTGAACTCAGTTTACTGTGTCCTGGAGTTGCTTATTATTAACATTATTTATTTATTTATTTCTTATGTACAAGCCACTGGGAGAAATACACACTAGGAAGATTATGCTTTTGTCTAGTTTCCAGTCCAGTTCCCTTTTAATTTTCTTGTTACTCTGTCTCAAGTTATAACCATTCCCTCTTAATGTTTGATGAGATAAAGGTTTTATATCTCTAGGCTATAATCATTCCTTCTTAATGTTTGACAGGATAAAGGTCTATCTATTTTAGATATCATTAGAATATCATAACCTCTCCAGTACCTCCCTCCATTATGTCATCTTAGGGGCCTCCCCCCATTAGGTTATCCCCATCCAGGTACCTCCCCCATTATGTTATTGTTCTTGTTATCCTATAAAAGAGTCTTGCTGTCTGATATTCAGGGCTGGATTCTTTGAGATGATCATCTAAATCAGCCTTGGGACCAAACATGGATCATTTGGTCCCAGTAAATCTTCCATTTAATAAACTATTAAATTGTTCTCTAATCTCTGTCTTGCTCAGTTTCTCCGGCATTACATTGGTCCTTTTAAAGTGATATTGTCAGGGATACAAATAATGGAGAGAAAAAGAAACAAAAAAAGAACACAGCACATCTTTTCTACCACAAGAAATATAAAAATAATAATAAGAAGAAGCATATAAAAATGCGATTTATTCATTATGTTAGTTCCATAAACCAATAGTTACAATCCTTTAATACACACCAATATTGTAAAACCATAGGCTAGCTTCTTTTTTTCGGCCTCTTTAAATCTCATGGTTACTTCTTTTCCTCCCCATCTTTTTTTTTACAAATTGTAAGAGATAGTGCATCTAATAAGATGGTTAACACATACAAATATATGCAAATGGAATCAGATAGAATATTAAATCAGTTTACACAGTGGCAGTCTAGTGGCAGTGGGGAGAAGTGGGGCAAATACAAAGGAGTATTTATAGCTGAGATGGAAGGGATCTTTAAAGATAAGAGTCATAACAAAGAGAGAACACAGTTTTCTTCATAACCAGAAGGTGGAGCTGATTTGTAAATGTATATATACCTTTGTATTTATATTTTAATGCATTATGTCATAAAGTAAAAGCCATTAAATATTTCTTTGATTAATAAACTGTCAAAAGATTATGAAATTAACAAGCAAGCCATTGTCACTGTCACTAGTATAGGGTTGCAAATGAATTTATTTCATTATATTTAATTTATCTCTGTATTTCTTCCTTATACTAGTCTCATATGTTTAGTAAACCTTTGATAAATGTTTGTTAAGTAGTAATTGATTTATTCTCTGCCTACTGTCAAAAAGAATTCAAAGCATAGTTTATTTTTCCTTTATTTTACATAGAGTATGAATTGAATATCTGTAATTGAAAGTGTCCAACTACCTGCTGAACTTTTCCAAAATGTCCTTCTGGTATCTCAAAAAGAATATGTTCAAAATTAAATTTGTGACAGAATTGGAAATTTAGAGCAGACTTCAGATATAATCTTGTTGAACCTGTTCTTAAAAAGGAATCCATAAATACTGTCTCTGAACTGTAACATGCTAAGTTCAATTTCCTGAAGAAAAGTTACCAAACCTTTTCATAAAAACCGTTAAGGGCCATCTATTTTCTATTTGGAGAATTCAGATCATTCTGGAAGTTTTTCCTTATTTTGTGTTTAATTTGTCTTTTAGTGTGGGGAGCCGGTACTAATCTACAGGTGATAAAGCCACATTCCTAAGACTACTCTAACATTGAATAAACAGACATCTAGATGCCTCCTGGAGCTTCCTACATCATCAAAGGCCCCTGATCAATTTGTCTTTTGGCAGGAAACAAATCCTTTGTCTAGGGTCCCCTCTGTACTGAGTTCACATGACCCCCACTTCCTCACAACCCACCATAAATACTTGTACTTTTGCCCACAATAAATGAGACTTGATCAGAAAGCCTGTCTTGTCTCCATTCTACACGTCTCCTGTCTTTTGCCCCTTCTCTTCTCTTTCAGGGCCAGTGCACTCTCTTTCCTGCAGGCCGGGGCAATTGGCGCCCAAACGTGAGGCCCGAAAGATTTTGGAGTAAGGAGTAGCCACTGCTGGATCAAACCTCTGAACAAAAAGACTGTGCAGTCCCAGAGAATAAAGAGAATAAGGCCATTGGGTTTGCCTGCCCCGGGGAATAGAGACCTGGTGAGTGAGGTTTTAATACCATGAGATAAGACATAAGAGGTTTGTTGAGGGTCTCAAAGACTCATTAAGGACACGTAGAATAAGGGTTAAGAAAAAAGAACTTGTAAAATTTTTTAAGTTTTTAGAAGATGTTTGTCCATGTTTTCCGCAGGAAGGAATCATTGATATGAAAAGGTGGAAAAGAGTTGGAGATTGCCTTAATGATTTTTATAGAACTTTCGGACCTGAAAGGTCCCTATCACAGCTTTCAATTATTGGAATTGCATAAATGGCCTACTTGCCACCCATCAACAAGATGAAGATGTTAACAAAGTATTCAGGACAGTTCCTCTTTCTTAAACGCACCAATTCTAGGCTGGAATTAAGTTCCCATAACAATGAAAAGGAGATAACATACGCAGAAAAAATCTACCCCTTCAACAGCTTTTCTTTACTTTGGTCTGATATGAGGGACTTTGGGAATGATTGATGACTGACTGTTAAACCTTGCCAGGATCATCTATTACTGTGTGTGTAAAACTTGGGATGGATTTGTTAAAACTGTGTAATTTTTGCTGTTTTGTTTGAGGGCTTTTTAAGAAATGCTACTAGTACTAGTCTGTTATGTATAGGGATTTTGATTCACTGTTGGGGTTTAAATATGGGAAATAGTCATTTGATAATTTCTTTCCATGAGAAAAATAATAATAATAAATAAAAGGGGAAGGAAGAGATAGAACATTGGGGAAACTGGTGTATTTTTTTTTTTTCAAAATACCTGAAAGAATAGAAACCCCTAGCTCCTATTCACTTTGCCTTAGGCATTTCTGCCCCACCCCCTATCTCACTAGTTCAGATTGAATTTGAATGTTTTAGCTTTAGAATCCCTTATTTTGTTAAAATTGCCATGGCAGACTCAGTTTTGGGGATTTTTTTTTTTTTTTTAGAAAAGTTTTAGAAATGAAACACCTGTTCTGGGACTGTCAGTCTCTCTGATCTGTGTCTTTCCATTCCTGTAACCCCAGTTCATTAAGTATTTCAGCATTTCAAAGGACCCTGAAGTTTGGCATGAGGCACCTAAAAAGTTTGGAGTTTACCTGCCTTGATGGTCTAACTGTGCATAATCTGCTCAGAAATCGGATCCTTTCTGCAGCTTTGTTTCTTTGGCCAGGATGGTGAAGCTACTCCAAGCCTTACCCTTCATGAGCCCTTGAGCCCTGCTGCTAGTTAAGTGCACAAATGACCACAGACCTAACTGTCCATCTCAAACTGGATTCTCTGGCTGAGATGGTGCTCCAGAACTGTAGAGGACCTGACATGCTTACAATAAAGGAGGCTTTGTACAGTTATTAACCCTGGGGTTATCAGAGAGAGACTTGCTCTCACCATATGAGTTTTACATTTTTCTAGTTTTATTTTGGGTTGGTCAAAATTATAGTGCTAAGACCTCCTATGCATCTAGAGGAAGGTGCTAATATTCAAAGGTTTGAATAGAGAGTATGGAATGTTATGCCACAGTTCTCTTTAACTGTCCTGACTCAATTTCCCTGCATTACTTTCCCTTGCCTCAGTTTCCTTAACTGTTCTGTCTCAATTTCCTAAACTGTAAAACTCCTCTCCCACTCTGGGCCATTAAGACTTAGGACTATTTGCTCTAAGGTTATAAATTGTTAGCACAAGCAAGACAAACAAGAGAGTAGACCTCTTGATTCTTTTCTGGTTCTGTTCTGGTCTATTTGCTAGTAATCTGTGGTCTCAGAATAAAAACTGACGGGTTTAAAAGTTCTGAGATGGTTATTTTCTGGGACGCTGGAAAATATCCTCTGGGTATGTGTTATATGTTTATTTAATGTTGTAACTGTGTAGTCTGTGTGATGTATGTTCTATGTTCTGTGTGATTTTTCTGTTTTGTTGTTGGTTGGAAAAAATTTTAAGAACAACATTGCAATTGTGCTTAGTAAAATGGAGCTCCATGTGTGTCTGTGTATGTTTGTGTTAAAAGTTGTCTGTGTTAAAAGTTAGCAAGCTTGTAAGAGATAAGAATTCAGCCTCTGTGTTGCAGGCTTAGAAAATATCAAGTTTGAAAAAATCTTTCTCTCTCCCTCTCTCTGTCTCTGGCTGACTGCAGCAGCCTGTGAGAAAAAGGGAGAAAAGGGAAAGAAAAAAGTAAAAATAAAAAAAAAAAACTTTTAAAAACAGCTGTATTAGTTTGATTCAGTTTGTTAATCTTCTGAAATACTTTGAGTTATTTGTTAACATAAATTATACTTTAAATCCAGCTCTGTTGGACATGTGTGGGTTTTGTGGAGTTTTGAGTTATTCACTATATAGTGTAAATCCTTTTTGAAGGAAAGAGAAGGTTTGGAACTTGGTAGATTTGGGAAGAAAGTAAATAAACTGATGGGCTATATGTTGAAAAGGATCTCCATGTAGGAAATTGAGTGGAGAACCTGAGGGAAGTTTTTTTTTTTTTCCTCTCTAGGGGGCAGGTGTGGAGGAAGGGTGGCTATGTGGAATCCTCTCCTCCTCTCACCCCTCTAAGTGTGTTCCTGTCGTTTTTTTCCTTATCTGATTATGGCCAGTGCAGCAAACTGTGATCTTTAAGGGTATGCTGACTTTTAGATTAATTGATTGAATATTTGTTTCTTGATGCATAAAAGTTTTCTTGTTTAAGGAATATGGTCATAAATGTGATCCATACTTTGGTAGGAATATTTCTAAAAGTTTAATTGCTATTTTTAAGAAACTTCTTAAATTCTTTTATGTGGAATTGGGTCTTTTGTATAAGTTTAAATTGATTGTATGGGGTCATCCTGGGGTTGTTTAAAGGCCCTCTGAAAATAGTAGTTTTTTTCTTTGTCCTTTTGAAAATGTTTCTGTTATGGATAATATGCAATTTGGGATTTTTTTTAATGTATTGGGTATTTTAAAAGCAAAATGATTTGTATATATAATGTTCACTTATGTAACATCGACCTGGATTTCATAATTGTTCTAAGTTGTGAACTGACTGAGACAAAATTTCTTTCTGTTATTACTGTAAGGTTATGGTAAATCTTTGTTTAAGATTTATCAGAAATTTGATTAATGAAATTTGTTATTGGAGGTAAAATTTCTTGGGCTTTGAGTTAATTAGTTAATGCTATTAGGGAGTTTTAAAGCTCCACCCTCTGACAGTTACTGAGACGATTGGAATAAAATTGGGTTAAGGCTATTTTATTCTATATGTGCTGAAGGTTGGGCTTTAACTGCTTATGTTATGTTATAGTTATGTTCTTACATTTTTCCTTCTGTGACTGATCTCTTTGATCAGAGCAATGGTCAATTGAAACTGTTAATGTAATTCAATTATGTCATGCCTTACTATTTTCAATCTGGTTATATGTAATCATTGTATCCTAACTGCTTGGGCAACTAAATATTTTGCCTGGTCATCTGTCTGTTACTGGATATTTGTGTTTTGTTTCTTTAAGTTTTCTACATGATAAGAGGACAATTAATAATGGTCTATAAGACTGCAGCCATTTTCTTGGCCTGTAAAACAAGCTCATCTCTTCACATAGGAAACAATTTATTTTGGCCTCCTCATGTTTTGCAGCAGTCTGGTGAACAGAATCTTTCTATCTGAGATTGATCTAATCTTTCTTTGTTAGATCTGTGTTTTTGTTCTAGATTTTGGTCAAATTACAGATATTGGCTTGCTTCTGGAACCTGGATCAGCTTTGATCAGCTCTGACTGTCAGCATGGCACACCCACATTTCACAGCCTGGAGCAGCAGTTTTTTAAATGAGACCCTGGACTGGCACCTGCTTCCAGGCCCTCTCCAGTGTTATAAATGATCTTTAGGATCAGATAGATAGTTTAGCTGAAGATGGCTTGCAAAAGGCAAGGCCTGGACCTCCTAACTGCAGAGCAAGGAGGGATATGTTTGGCCCTCCAATAATGCTGTTGTTTCTATGCAAACCAATCTGGTATTATAAGAGACAAAATTAGGAGGTTCCAGGAAGATTTGATTAAGTGGCGCCAAGAATTGTTTGATAACCCTCTTTGGAGTGGGCTCCATGGGATCCTCCCTTATATTCTTCCTTTACTTGGGCCTTTAATTGGCTTTCTCATACTTTTGTCCTTTGGACCCTGGGCCTTCCAGAAAATCACATCCTTTGTAAAAACCCAGATAGATAGTGCACTGGCAAAACCCATCGACATACACTATCACCGCCTTGAGACTGATGATGACCCCCTTGATGCTCATATGAGGAACAAAAATTTCCAAAAAACATCAAGACCTGGTTAGCCAATGACGGGTAAGATTCCTCAAGGACTAGCCAACTTAAGCCAGGAAGAGATGTTTCTGTACATCTTTCCTATGATGGGTAAGGCTTCTCCCCATAGGCACAACCTAAGCCAGACACAGGTCGGGAAATGAAAAATTCTATATTTGATTCTTTATATAAATACAAAAAGGGGGACCTGTGGGGAGCCAGCACTAATCTACAGGTGATAAAGCCACATTCCTAAGAGTACTCTAACCTTGAATAAACAGACATCTAGACGCCTTCTGGAGCTTCTACATCATCAAAGGCCTCTGATCAATTCATCTTTTGGCAGGAAACAAATCCTTTGTCTAGGGCCCCCTCTGTACTGAGTTCGTACGACCCCCACTTCCTTACAACCCACCATAAACACTTGTACTTTTGCCCACAATAAACGAGACTTGATCAGGAAGCCTGTCTTGTCTCCATTCTACACATCTCCTGTCTTTTGCCTCTTCTCTTCTCTTTCAGGGCCAGCACACTCTCTGTCCCGCAGGCTGGGGCATTTTAGTATCTGTACTTTATTATTATTATTAAAGCTTTTTCTTTTCTTTTTTTTTAAGTATAAGAATTATAATTTTTTATTGACAAACCCATGCCAGGGTAATTTTTTACATTATCCCTTGCATTCACTTCTGTTCCAATTTTTCCACTCCCTCCCTTCACCCTCTCCCCAAGATGGTAAGCAGTCCTATACATGTTAAATATGGCACAGTATATCCTAGATACAATATATGTGTGCAGAACCAAACAGTTTTCTTGTTGCACAGGAATAGTTGGATTCAGAAGGTAAAAATAACCTGGGAAGAAAAACAAAAATGCCAACAGTTTACACTCATTTCCCAGTGTTCCTTCTCTGGGTGTAGCTGCTTCTGTCCATCATTGATCAATTGAAACAGAGTTAGATCTTCTCTTTGTCGAAGAAATCCACTTCCATCAGAATACATCCTCATACAGTATCATTGTTGAGGTATATAATGATCTCCTGGTTCTGTTCACTCAGAAACTGCTGGTTTCACTCAGCATCAGTTCATGTAAGTCTCTCCAAGCCTCTCTGTATTCATCCTGCTGGTCATTTCTTACAGAACGATAATATTCAATAATACTCATATACCACAATTTACCCAACCATTCTCCAATTGATGGGCATCCATTCATTTTCCAGTTTCTAGCCACTACAAACGGGGCTGCCATAAACATTTTGGCACATACAGGTCCCCTTCCCTTCTTTAGTATCTCTTTGGGGTATAAGCCCAGTAGTAGCACTGCTGGATCAAAGAGTATGCACAGTTTGATAACTTTTCGTGCATAATTCCAGATTGTTCTCCAGAATGGTTGGATTCATTCACAACTCCACCATCAGTGTCCCAGTTTTTCTGCATCCCCTCTAACATTCATCATTATTTTTTCCTGTCAACTTAGTCAATCTGACAGGTGTGTAGTGGTATCTCAGAGTTGAATTAATCTGCATTTTTCTGATCAATAGTGATTTAGAACATTCTTTCATATGAGTGGAAATAGTTTCAATTTCATCATTTGAAAATTGTCTGTTCATATCTTTTGACCATTTATCAATTGAAGAATGGCTTGATTTCTTATAAATTAGAGTCAATTTTCTATATGTATTTGGAAATGAGGCCTTTATTAGAACCTTTAACTGTGAAAATGTTTTCCCAGTTTGTTGCTTCCCTTCTAATCTTGTTTGCATTAATTTTGTTTGTAGTACCTGTACTTAATTCTGTAGTTCAAGCCTAAGAAAAAAGAAATCTCCTCTTTCTTCCTTATGGCAACTCTTTAAACAATTAAAAACAGTTGGTCCCACATGCCCCATCTACTAAATACTAAACATTAAATATTGTATCAAGTCTTTTATATTTTGTTTATTATTCAACTTCCCTAGTTATTTTGGGTTTTGTTGTTGTTTTTGATGATGATGATATTATCATCTTTCCAGTCATTCTGGCTCAAAACATCAGAATAATTTGCAATGCAGTGGACATTAAGTTGTTTTTGGAGTCAGAAGATTTGATTAAAATGTAGCACAGTGTCTGGCATATAGTAGGTATCAATCTCATATCACACATAGCCATTTCCCTTAGAGACAACTTACTTCAAAAAAGTAAAAAAAAAACATCATTTTCCTGTGGAAGAAGATAGCATTTCCTGTGAAAGGACAGGGACTGTATTCTTTGAGTTAAACAAGAATGCAATGTTTATAGACAATGCTGAAATTAGATAATCTCTAATATACCCTTCCCCTTCACTGCAGGGCAGTCTTACCCTGCCTATACTACCATTGGCCACTTGGATCCCGAGAGAGCTACATGTTACTCTTTTTGTATTTCTAGAAATAATCCTGCAAATGATTATCTTTCTAAAATCATTCCCAAACTCCAATGACCATGTTTCCTATGACTTATCCAGTAGCTTCAATTAGTTCTTTAGCAAAGATATTTATTCAAATAATATAACAAAGAAAGTAATTATAAAACATTTTCATTAATCCAAGGGTAATAGTCTTCCACAATCACATTCAAAATTTTAGGTATTGCAGAGGAGGCAACTAATGCACAGTGATAGTGAGACACTTGTAAAATGATCACCTGGTATCCCCATCACTCACAACTCTAAAACTGCAGGGCCTTGTTGTTGCCTTAATTATCAGAAGATTCCAATGTAAATCACTATGAATAACTGCTACTCAGCTGGGATAGCATTTTGTAGAACACGGAATATCCTTTGGAAAAGAAGCTTAGCTGATGAGAGTATGGTATCTTGGTAGAAAGAGCCAATCTGCTACTAGGATGATGTGAATAGGCTACTCTATAGCTGTGCTGCTCCACTAGGCTCTCTTGCTTCTGGATTGGATCAGGTGGTCTCCTCTTCCTCTGGGAAGCTGCAGCCAGAATAGTCTAGACAGGTTGTTTGGCTTCTGATCTCTGCTTAGGGTCCAGTGTCTCTACTGGATAAAATAATTCACTGGTTTTCTGGGCTCACTTTTTGATGGGCACTTTCCCACTAGAATTACCAAACGTTTTTTAGCCAGAACAATAACTAGTACCTTAGCATCAGCAGAAGCTACTTCCATAGTTCCCTCAAATGAAAGAATCACATTTCAGGTTGTCATATTCAGGTAAGAGATGAAAGAGTGTTTGCTTCTCTCTTTTTGACAAATTATTCCTTGTTTGAAAGTTCTTCCTTCCTTAAAACAGTACATGTTACCTTAAGAAAATTAATTTCAATTCAGTATTTTTAAACAATTTTCCACCATAGTTGTTGTGCAAACTGATATAGATGAATGATTAGGAACAAAGTTGTGAATGCTGTTTATGTCTTAATGGTTCATTAATTGTTTTGCTGGTTTTCTCATATTCAATTAAATTTTGCATGCCTCTCCCTGAATGTGTGTTTTGTAGTTGAAAATTTTAGCTTTAGTTTTCAATCTCTCTCTCTTTGATCCTCTAGAGAAATAGTTTTTACTTAAATTTTAGTGGAGCACTCCAATTACATATCATTTTAGACAGACATCTTAAGCAGGAAAAAAAAAAAAAGATATGATTATAGGAGAGTATCATGTTCTTCCAGGGAATAAGCAGCAGAAATCTGGGTCAACAAAATGAAGAATCACTATAGAACTAGCAAGCATAAGAATTAGCAAAGATGAGTAGCTTAATGGAATGCTTCAAAAGATCAGCTTTTGAACTTGAATAGTGTATGAAGACTAACTGGCTTGAACTCATATAATAGCACTGGTCTGAATAAAAAAAGAGAGAAAGTGATGATTCAGTGTCACTGAAATCTCAATGGAAACATATAATTCTTTTAAGGTGAATGTTCAGTGCAAAGGAGAAAGGCTTTCTGACTTTGTAACTTACATGATTACACAATACCACTATATCTCATCTGTGCAAGAGAGGCAACTTAACAGTCAGAGATAAAATGATATTTAAATTGATATAGATTGGCACCAGCTTCTACCATTTTTCTTAAATTGTGTTAAACTATTTAGAATATAGCTTGAAATTTTATTTTAAATAATATTCTGTTTTGAAAAGAAGACAGAATTATTCATTAAAGTGGTCATTTTTTTCCATGATGTAATACTAGGATGTAGATAATTTTAGATCATAGGCTCTCATTTTACTAATTTTATGAACTTAAAATTAGATATATAATTTGGTCCAAGTATTACCCTTTGTTTGCCACCATTGCAGATTTAATGATAGACATAATAGAAGGTGGTCTTTATCCTATTACAAATGGATTTATAAATGTGTCATATGGTAGTTTTCTTAAAGTCAAATAGACTAATCAGAACTCTAGTACAAACACAATCAAACTAGTACCAAATAAAATCAAAGAAAAATAAGTGGAGAAGTCATGATTGTAAGCTTTCTTTGCAATGTGGTTTTTGTAGATAACCTCCAGGGATTTATTTGTGCCCAATATTTTTTATCAAAATTCTCATCTCTCCTCTGAGTTCAGAACAAAGTCAGATTTAAATCCACATTCTGATACTTTTTAGTTGTGTGACCTAGGACAAGTTACTTCACCAATTTGTGCCCCAGTTTCTTCATCTATAACAGTGACCATCATGGTCTCCTTTACCTGAAGGAATGTACATATAGTATATTCCACTCTTCCCTTTAGAGTATACAGCACCATTAAAGAGATAATAGAGTTACAAAGAAAAATTCCATTTAAAATAAATGAAGACAAAATAAAATATTTGGGTGTCTACCCGCCAAGACAAACCCAGAAACTATATGAACACAATTACAAAACACTTCTCACACAAATAAAGTCAGGTCTAAACAATTGGAAAATTATCAATTGCTCATGGGTAGGCCAAATTAATATAATAAAAATGACAATTCTTCCTAAATTGGTCTACTTGTTCAGTGCTATATCAATCAAGTTAACAAAATTTTATTTTATAAAACTAGAAAAAATAATAGCAAAATTCATCTGGAAGAATAAAAGGTCAAGAATATCAAGGGAATTAATGAAAAAACATACAAAGAATGATTCATGAGCAATACAAAACCTAAAACTATAGTATAAAGCAACACTGACTAAGAAACAGAACGGCAGATCAGTGGAATAGGTTAGATACATATAACACAAGAATCAATGTCTATAATAATCGAGCATTTGATAAATCCCAAACTCCAACTTCTGGAGTAAGAATTCACTATTTGACAACAATTGCTGAGAAAACTGGAAAATAATATGTCAAAATTGGTATTGGTATTGATTTTCATCTCATACTCCATAACAAAATAAGGTCATAATAGGTACAGGATTTGGGCATAAAGCATGATACCATGAGCAAATTAGAAGAGCAAGAGATAATTTAGCTATCACTTCTTCAGAGAAGGGAGGAATTTATGACCAAAGAAGAACTAGAGGCAAAATGTAGGGCAAAATGGACAACTTTGATTACATTAAATGAAAAAGGTTTTACACAAACAAAACTAACAGAAAGAAGATTAAAAAAGAAGTACAAAACTGGGGAAAATTTTTACAGCCAGTGTTTCATTAAAGGTCTCATTTCTAAAATATATAAAAAACTATGTCAAATTTATAAGAACACAAGTCATCCCCCAATTAATAAATGGTCAAAGGATACAAACAGACAATTTTCAGCTGACAAAATTAAAGGCATTTATAGTCATATGAAAAAAATGCTCTAAATCAATCTTAATTAGACAAATGCAAATTAAAACAACTGTGAGGTACCACTTCACATCTCTTACATTGGCTAAGATGACAGGAAAAGAATGATAAATGATAAATGTGAAAAAACTGGAACACTAATGAATTGCTTGTGGAGTTGTGAAAAAATTGAACCATTCTAGAGAACAATTTAGAAATATACCCAAAGAACTATACCATCAAACTGTGCATACTTTGACCAAGCAGTGCCACTACTGGATCTGTATCCCATCGAAATCATAAAAGAGGAAAAAGAACCCACCTGTGCAAAAATCTTTGTAGCAGTTCTATTTGTGGTAACAAAGACTTGGAAAATGAATAGATATTCATCAACTGAGGAACAGCTGAATAAGCTGTGATATATGAAGGGAATGGAATATTACTGTTCTATACAAAATGATGAATAAGCAGATTTTAGAAAGGCCTGGAAAGATTTGTGTGAACCGATATTGAGTGAAACAAGCAGAACCAGGAATATTTTGTGCACAATAACATCAAGAATGTGCGATGATAACCTATGAAAGACTTCGTTCTTCTCAGTGGCTCAGTGATCCAAGGCAATCCTAATAGACTTTGCATAGAAAATACTATATGCATCCAGAAAAGGAACCATGGAAATTGAATGTAAATCAATATGTTAAAATCATTTATTTTTTCTTTTTTTTCTCTTCCATGACTTTTCCCATTTTTTCCTGATTTTTGTCTACCAACATGATTCATTAAGCAATAAGAATTAAAAATAAATAAACAAGAAAAACAAAACAAATAAACAATAGAAAAATTATAAAGTTTTCTGGACTCTCTCTCTAACATGGTTCTGGTGTCCAGTGGTATTTCTCATACAATTTTAGAGGAGTTCCCTGCAGACAAATTCCATTTAATCATTTAACAATCAGACTGACTGTAAGGTAAAGGAAAAAAAATCATATGAAAAGCCCCCTCATTCTTGGGGGTTATAATCCCTTTCACACTGCTTCATACTTTACAGAAAGGAAGGGAATTAGCTTCACAGGTTAGCTCAGTGGCAATTTTATACAATCTCAATTCTAATCTTAGTCCCCAACTTGGATTTACATTCCTGGCCTGTCTTCTCTAAGCTTCCCTGTTTTGTTGGTTTGCTGAACATCCAGCCTGAAATTCTGATATCAAAGATAATCATGCCTTCCTTGTAGATACAGTGAAGATTCCATCACCTGTTTCTAGAATGGAAAATGGAGAAATGAAACAGGATAAAACAAAATCAAACCTCCAGATCAATACTGTTTCTAGCAACCACAAACTAAAAGAGGGAAGAGAAGATAGCTCTTTCCCTCATCCAATCAGTCTATAACCCCCAGCCTACAAATGAATGTACACTTTCACCTTTTCTGGATATTGCAAAATAGGGAAAAATCATACCAGTCTGGTGGTTTTTAAAGGTAGAGCATATTCCAGCTACACAGCTAATACAAGGCCACTACCTTCTTTTATAGGGTAAGGGACCACAAATTATTTTCTCTTAGAAATTGGTCCCTTCATCTTAAGTGATTGGGACATGTGCAGCAAAAGTTCTGTTTTTGTATACATATAGGTGGAATGCGAGAGAGAGGGATTATGGGTTTCTCCCATAGTGCTCTCTGGCCCTAAAAGCTTCAAGGGAGGTGTGAATTCGGATATCTCATACTAAACCCTGAAATCTCTCAAACGTGTGAATTTCATTGAGTACAGGTGTGAACACAAGCATTGTTTCTCAGTTCCACTCAGTACCTTATTTCTTTTGGCCCATAATATCTCCTTGTAAGATTAGATCAATCATACTGAACCATGCTAAATTAGATAATTATTGTCTCTATCAACTCTAATGATAACAGTTTGTAAAGATTCCAACACATATGCAGATGTAACAAGGGAGAAAAAAATAATATTTGTGCTACTAATCCTACATTATTTTATTAGTGAAGAAAGTTCATGAAAAGCTTAAAATACTGTAGGAATATCAGCTATTGATTATGGGATCATTCATTTCAAAAGATTAGGAATATTTCTTTATATATATATTTCATATGTGTATATACATATATGCACATATATGCATGTGTATTGCATATGTATATTTATACATACATATGCATACACACACATTCACACACACACATACACTCCCATACACACACATACACACACACACACACACACACACACACATATAGTTTCTAGGGATAATCATTTATTTGACCAAAGTTTCCATTTGTTGTTCAGTCATTTTCCTATTATTTCTAATTTTTCATGACCCCATTTGGAATTTTCTCATCAAAGAGACTGGATTGCTTTGCTATTTCCTTTCCAGCTCATTTTACAGATGAGAAACTGAGGCAAATAGAGTTAAATGACTTGTCCAGGACCTCATAGTTGCTAAGTGTCCTGATTCCAAATCCAGTGCTCTATTTACTGTGCCATCGACATGCCCAAGGATCCTGTTTGGCCTAAAGAAAGGAAGATTTTGGAGGAACAGGATAATTGTTTTAAAGGAGTTGAAAGGCTGTAACATGAAAGATTAGATATATGGTACTTGGTTCCAAGCAGTAATGGTAGAAAATGCAAAGAGAAAATATAGCCTCTATTAAGGGAAAAACTCCTTACCAAAATTTCAATGGACATCCTTGGGACAGCCTTTCAAACACAGGAGAATTTTAATCATAGGTTGAGTGCTTACTTTCTATCTGTATCTTAATAAGGATTGGTTTTTGATTTATTGGTTCTATTCTATGATTAGGGAGATCTTCTTTCATTCTGAAATTCTGAGTTCTTGATTCATTCATTTATTCAACTAATATTTATTGAGCATCAGTGTGCAAAGTACTTGTCTACATTTATCAAGGATATCAAACTCAGAATATATGCCATTTTTAGCGTTATGATTTCAGACATCATAGTTGGCTATTTTGGCATTTAGGTTTTATTGCTAGGTCAGAGTCTATACATGCCTTGGGGCATAGCTCCAAATTGCTCTATAGACTTGAATCAAATCACAAGAACAATGGTTAATATATCATTTCCCCCACATTACCCTCAACATTTGTCATTTTTTTTCTTTTCTGTACTATTAACTAATCTAATATGTATGGAATGATACCTCAAAATCATTTGATTTGATTTCTCCAATCAATCCAAGTTAAAGCTTTTTTTTTTTTTAAATATATCTGTAGGTAGCTTTGATTACTTTAACTGAAAACTGTTGATAGATTTTAGTCATTTGTCAATTAGAGAATGACTCTTTTAAAAAAACTAAATTTAACAATTCTTTAGATGTTTAAGAAATGAGGTCTTTATATGAGAAGCTTGGTTTTTTCAGTTACTATTACTAATTATATTTTCCTTCTATTTCCCCATCTGTTTACTCTATTACCTCTCCTTTCATCCTGTCCCTCCTCAAAAGTACTTTGTTTCTGACTACTACCTCCCTCAATCTGACCTCCCTTCTATCACAATCCCCTATCTGATTCCATTCCCCTTCTACTTTCACGTAGATTAAGATAGATTTCTCTACCCAATTCCTTCTTTCTTATTCCTTCTTTGAGCTAATTTTGATGAGAGTAATATTCACTCACTCCTCACCTCCTCTATTTTCCTCTTTATCTAAAATTTTCCTCTTGATTCTTTTCTATGAGATAATATGCCCCCTTCCTCCTTTTATTTTTCTGCCAATGAATTTCTCTTTCATATCTTAATTTTGTTTTTGAGATATCACTCCTTCAAATTCTACTCATTCTTATGCTCCCTATCCATATATATTCCTTCTGACTGCCCTAATAATGAGAAAATTCTTATGAGTTATAAGTAAAATATTTCTAGTTAGGAATATGAACATTTTTATGTTATTAAGTCCCTTATGATTTCTGTTTACTGTTTATCTTTATATTCTTCTTTAGAGACTTGTATTTGGAAATCAAATTTTTTATTTAATCTAGTCTTTTCATCAAGAAGACTTGAAAAATCCTTCTTCCTCCCTTCCCCCCACTCCCAAGAATTATATTCAGTTTTGTGGGGTAGATGATTCTTGGTTATAATCCTAAATCCTTTCCCCTACAGAATATCATCTTCTAAGCTTTCAGATTTGTTAATGTAAAAGCTGCTAAATCTTGTGTTGCCCTAATTGTGGCTCCTAGATATTTGATTTTCTTGCCTGACTGCTTGCAATATTTTCTTCTTGATCTGATAGTTTTAATATTTATTTACAATATTGCTGGGGAGTTTTCATTTTGGGATCTATTTCAAGAGGTTATCAGTGGATTCTTTAAATTTCTATTTTGTCCTCTGCTTCTTGATATGTCGTTGGATATCCTGCTTTTCTAGATACACTCTGAAAAGCTACAACTAGTGAACAATAAGCACCAAAACATATTTGAAATAGAATCCAATGTTAGCATGTCAGTGGATGTAAAATTTGCTTATGAATGTTAAGCATGGGTTTTACTTGACAAGAATTAGATATAAGGATTGGATAGTATGAATACATACCACAAATTTAAGTACATAACAACTGCCTTTGATTATCAATATAAAATGCCAATCAATGGGTCTCCAAAAGATGAGCTTGATAAGACACAAGTAATTGACAAACAAAAGATACAACCTTTTAGTTTGTAGGGTTGCTCTAGTATCTCTAGCATTTTAAATCATTCTGTTGTTCCATTGTATAAGTGGAAGATGGGGAAGACATATAATCCCTTACTAGTTTTGTGAGTAAAAAAGATCTGAGGATTACTGTAGACCATAAGTTGCCTATAAGATCATGGTATAATATGGCAGCCAAGAAAGCAATTGTGATGTTAGGATATGTTAATAGAAATGTAATATTTAGAAGAAAATAGGTGACAGTGGCTCTGAGAGAGTGCCCATGTTGGTGAAGAAATTGTAAACCATACCATCTGAGGATTAGTAGAAGATAGAAAGTATAGCATAAAAAAGAAAAGGTTTGTCAGATTTACTGCCATATACTTGGATAAAATAGTTCCTAATTACTGATTTAATTTATTTTTCATTGATGGTAAGTTCATCCTTTTCATTTTTAATGCTGATGATTTGTTTTTTTCTTTCTTTTTTTCTAATCAAATTAACCAAAGGTTTATCTATTTTGCTAATTTTTTTCATAAAACCCTTAGTTTTATTAATTAGTTCAATAGTTTTCTTAGTTCCAACTTTATTAATCTCTCCTTTGAGTTTCAGAATTTCTAATTTGGTATTTAATTGGAGGTTTTTAATTTGTTCTTTTTCTGGCTTTTTTGGTTGCAGACCCAGTTCAGTGATCTCCTTTTCTCCATTTTAGGTTTGTAGCTATTTAGTGATATGAAATTTTCCCTAAGAACTGCTTTAGCTGTATGCCATAGGTTTTGGTATAATTTCTCATTATTGCCATCTCTTGGATGATATTATGGATTGTTTCTGTGATGGACAAGTGGGCTTGGTCCACTTGTTTTTGAGAATTAGATTATCTAATTTCCAATTGGTTTTTAGTCTATATTTCCTTGGAACTTTAATGAATATATTTTTTATTGCATTGTGGTCTGAAAATGAAGCATTTACTATTTCTACTTTTCTGTATTTGATTTGAGGTTTTTATATGCTACACAATTTTTGTGTAGATTCCATTACTGTTGAGAAAAAAGGTGTATACCTTTCTGTCTCTTCAATTTTCTCCAAAAGCCTATCATATCTAGGTTTTCTAGGATCCTACTAAACTGCTGGAAATGTTGTAGACATGTCACCTTCTAAAAATGTATCACTAATGTTAGCATTAGCAATAAGAAAAAGCAATTAAAAGAGTTAAAATAGGTAATGAGGATATGATATACTTAGAGAATCCTAGAAAACCATCCAAGAATCTACTGGAAACAAAAGCTTTAGCAAAATTGTAGGGTTTAAATAAACCCACAGAAATCATCAGCATTTCTATATATTATTGACAAACCCAGCAACAAGCGATAGGAATAGAAATTCCATTTAAAATAACTATTGATAAAATAAAATATTTTGGTTCCTGTCAAGACAAGCCTAAGAACTATATGAACACAATTGCAGAACACTTCTTGCACAAATAAAGTCAGATCTAAATAATTGGAAAAATATCAATTGCTCATGGATAGGCTGAGGTAATATAATAAAAATGACAATTCTGCCTAAATTAATGTCATACCAATCAAACTGCAAAAGAATTAGTTTATAGAACTAGAAAAAATAATAACAAAATTTATCTGGAAGAACAAAAGGTGAAGAATATTAAGGGAATTAATGAAAAAAAATACAAAGAATTGTGATTTAGCAGTACCAAACCTAAAACTATAGTATAAAGCTGCAGTTCAAAACCATTTGGTACTGGCAAGAAATAGAGTGTAGATCAGTGGAATGGATTACATATGTACAACAGAATAATCAAAGCCTATAGTAATCTAATATTTGATAAACCTCCAACCTCCAGTTTCTAGAATAAGAACTCACCATTTTACAAAAATTGCTGGGAAAATTGAAAAATAATATATTGGAAACTTGGAATAGACCTATATCTCACATCCTATACTAAAAAAAAGATCAAAATGGGTACATGATTTATATAAAAAAGATGATATCATGAATAAATTAGAACAGCAAGGGATAATTTATTTATCAAATATTTGAAGGGAGGAATTTATGACCAAGGAAGAACTAGACGGCATTATGAAAGGCAAAATCGACAATTTAGTTTAAATTAAATTAAATTAAACAATTTAAGTTTTTCTCACAAACAAAACCAACAGAAACAAGATTAAAATGGAAATACAAAGTTGGGAAAAAATCTTTATAGCCAGTGTTTCTGCTAAACAATTCATTTCTTGTGTGTGTGCGTGTGTGAGTGTGTGTGTGTGTGTGTGAAATTTCTAAGAATACAAGTTATTCCCCAATTAATAAATGGTCAAAGAATATAAACAGATAATTTTCAGATGATGAAATTAAAGCCATCTATAGTTATGTGGAAAATTACTCTAAATCACTATCGATTAGAAAATTGGAAATAAAAACAACTCTGAGGTGCTACTTCACACCTCTCAGATTGGCTAAAAGGACAAGAAAAGATAATCCTATACAATTCCAATTCAGTGGAAAAACTGAAACACTAATGCATTATTGGTAGAATTATAGAATTAAACAAAAAGAAAAGATAAGGCTTGGAGAAAATGGAAAATGAGACATACCTATCTTCATATACTAAAAAGAAGAGAGAAATAAGGTGATTAGATTAATTCTATCTGGTCCCAATGATCCCTACTAAGACCAGTAGTGAAAGCTATAAAAGTATATTTTGATGTAATTGTCATGATAAATTTCTATTAGCCATAATTCAGAACTAAAGTTTTTTTTTCTTCTTCTTAGTCTTAGTTCAGATAGAGAGTTTGGATAGACAAAGATGAATATTAAAGAGCCTCCGACTTTTAAGAATATCCAGACTAAACTTTGAATATAGGAAAGGCATTATTTTATCCAGCAAAAGTTCCCAGATTTCAGCCTATTATATTATCAGTCATTTCTGTTGTGGTTCTTCTTTCCTCTCTGATGAATCTCATCTCCCCAGAAAAACCCACAAGTTTATTAGAGTAAACATCCATTTTTCTCAGAACTCCATAGTCCCCATAATACCAGGAAAAGAAAAGACTCAAATTTCCTCCTTTACTTCATGTTTCTGTTCCTGGCTGTTTCACATTTCAAACTCCTATGGTTTCTAGTTGACCCAGGAAATGCTCACCATTCTTTGGCATGTTTTTCCGGAAGACATGGTTCCTAGAAACATATGCTTCTCTGAAAGAGCTTTAAGAATGCATAGGCTATCTTCCAGGGAATAAAGTTCATATAGGTCTAACCTGTCTTCTATACTTCTTCATTTTGTATATAGGTTTTTGCTTTCACTTATTTTATTTCTATCATTTTGGATTTGATAAATTAAAAAAAAAATAAACATTTCCTCACATAAAAAAGGAAAAAATATATGCAATATTATGAAATTTTATTACATGAATCTTTTCATAAGGATTGGTAGGAGTTTCTTTATCTATCAATTTCCTGCTCTAATGAAATCACAGACCCAATACCTCTCTCCTTATACTAAATTTAACATGGTAGGTAAAAGACTGTTCTGCTTGTATGTGACCTTTTAAGAAATTCTTGCTATCTTCTTTGTAATATTTAATGTTTCATCAATGATTTTTTCTTTTTCTTTTTACATCACTGTTACTATATCCAAACCTTCCCCTTATTTCACTCCCAACAAGAGAATTGTTTTAATTTTTATATCCCTTATTACTGTAGATTACATTCGTGTCATAGTAGATAGATTTTTTTTTCTCTTTAGAACTGTTTATGTCTTTTGAATACTTATTAAGGAATGATTGGTCATATGTTTTTAGTTATACACATTTTAGCTTTTTTCAATAGCATATCTTTGGTCTAATATGTCTTATTGTTTATGAACTTATGAAGTTATCTTTTCTACATTTTATTTTTAAAGGCATTTGCTACTTAAATAATGCATTATACCTTCTATTCCATGATATTTATGCTCCTTAATTTCCTTAAAAGCTTAATTTAACTTATAATTTCACTACTTTATCATTTGTTCTATTTCTTCTAGTTCCTCTTAGAGCTCTTGTGGCCAAGCTATTACTTTCTTTAAATTTCTACACGATGAGCTATTATGTTACTATGTTTCTTTAGTATTTACCTCATCAATTTCTATTAAATTACAGTGTTTATTTGTCATTGTTAGTATTTTTATTGTTTTTTCTCATATATCTAGCCTCAGAATCTGGACTAGATTTTGTGCTAGTATCTGACTCTATCACTACCTATACTTTTTTAAAATGTTTATTGGTCTTATTTTTTCCCCTCAACAGTATTTTATTTTTCTAAATATGTGTAAAGATAGTTTTCAACATTCATTTCTATAAGATTTTGTGTTCCTATTTTTTTCCTTCTTCCATTATTTCTCCTCTCCCCAAAGATAGCAAGCAATATAAATTAAACAAGTATCATATTTCTAAACATACTTTTATATGTCATGACATGTGAGAAAAATCAGACCCAAAGGAAAAGTAAATTATGAATAAGAAAAAGCAAAAGTTTTTAAAAAGGTGAAAATACTATGCTTCAATTTACATAGAGTTTCCATAATTTTCTCCTTGCATGTGGATGGTATTTTCCATCTCAGTCTATTGGAATTATCCTGGATCATTATATTGCTAAGAAGAACTGTCTATTATAGTTGATCATCATATATATGCTGTTATTGTGTATAATGTTCTCCTGTTTTTCTTCAATTCAATCAGCATCAGTTCTTGTAAATCTTTCTAAGCTTCTCTGAAATAAGGTTGCTAATCTTTTCTTAAAGAACAATGATATTCTATTACATTCATACACCATAACTTACCCATTTCCCAATTGATGGACATCCACTCAATTTCCAATTCTTTGTCACTGGTTGAATACTATTACAGTTACAGAACTTCTATAAATATTTTTGCACATGTGGGTCCTTTCCCCTCTTTTATGATCTCTTTGGGGTACAGGCCCAGTAGTAACACTTCTTGGATCAAAGAGTATGTACAGTTTTATAGCCCTTTGGACATAGTTCCAAATTACTTTCTACAACTGTTGAATCATTTCAAAACTCCACTAACAATACATTAGTTTCCTAGTTTTCCCACATCCCCTTCATTCAACATTCATCATTACCTTTTCCTGTCATCTTAGCCTATCTCAGAGATGTAAAGCAGTACCTCAGAGTTCTCTTTATTTGTATTTCTCTAATCAGTAATGATTTAGAGCATTTTTTCATGAGTATAAATCCTGCCTATACTTTAAAAATAAGTGGGTAGGCACAATTTATTCTCTTTGACTCTATAATCTAAATATTGTTGCCACTGCATTTCTTAATTGGTACTGGCTAAAAATCAGAGTGAAAAATCAGGGAAATGGATTTGGTATATAGTAGTAAGTTATCATGCTTATGTTTTGTTATAAACACAAAATCATTTTTTGACAAAATTGATAGGAAAACTGGAAAGAAGTTTGCAGAAATGAGGTATAGACCTACACTTCACACCATCTATCAATTAAGACTAATATTGGTACATCATTTAGACATAAATAGTGAAATGATAAGCAAATTAGGAGAGCCAATGCAATTAAAATTAGAAGGAAATCTGGAAACAGTGTGTGTGAGGGATTTATAGAAGTTTCTCTGATAAAAGTCTCATTTCTCAAATATATAAAGAACTGAGTCAAATTTCTAAAAATGTGAGTCATTCCTTAATTTTAAATAGTCCAAGGATATGGACAAGAGAAGAAGAAATCAAAACTATCTAAGTCATATTAAAATTTTCTTTAAATCACTATTGATAAGGAATATACAAATTAAAAAAAAAACTCTAAGGTACTCCTTTATACCTATGACTATCATATTGATTAATAGACAGAAAAGGAAAATGACAAATGTTGGAGAAAATGTGGGGTGCTATCAATAGAGAGATAGATTGGTTCATCCGAATGGCAAAATTGTTCACATTCTTCTGCCTAGCAATACTACTGCTAGGTCTATATCCCAAAGAGATCAAAGAAAAAGAATCTATATGTACAAAAACATTTATAGCAACTCTTTTGGTAGTGGCAAAGAATTGCTCATTGAGGAAATGGTTGAATAAGTTGTGATGTATGATTGTGATAGAAAACTATTGTGTTATAAGAAGTGATATGCAGGATGCTTTCAGAAAGACTTGGGGAAATTTATGTGAATTGAATGAAAGTGAAGCAAGCAGAACCAAAAGAACTTGTATATAATAGCACAATGTATGATGCATTGTGAATGACTTAGCTGTTCTAAATAGTACAATGATCTAAGGCAATTCTGAAAGATTAAGTCTTTCAGATGATGAAATGTTGAATGAAATGATGAAAAATGTTATCCTCCTCTGGAGAAAAGAACTGATGAAATATGAATGCAGATCAAAGACTACATTTAAAAATTTTGTCATCTGTTGTCGGTTTTCTTTTATAACATCTATTTTTCTTGCTGCCTCCTCCCCACCACACACACACACACACACACACATACAAGATGACCAGGAAAACTTAAACTGCTAATGCCTCATTTATTTTTGGAGATTGTGTGTCTCCAATCTAGTATTTGACAAACCTAAAGATCCTAACTTTTGGGATAAGAATTCATTATTTGATAAAAACTGCTGGGATAACTGGAAATTAGTATGGCAGAAATTAGGCATGAACCCACACTTAACACCATATACCAAAATAAGATCAAAATGGGTCCATGACCTAGGCATAAAGAACGAGATTATAAATAAATTAGAGGATCATAGGATAGTTTATCTCTCAGACTTGTGGAGGAGAAGGAAATTTGTGACCAAAGATTAACTAGAGACCATTACTGATCACAAAATAGAAAATGTTGATTATATCAAATTAAAAAGCCTTTGTACAAATAAAACTAATGCAAACAAGATTAGAAGGGAAGCAACAAACTGGGAAAACATCTTCACAGTTAAAGGTTCTGATAAAGGCCTCATTTCCAAAATATATAGAGAACTGACTCAAATTTATAAGAAATCAAGCCATTCTCCAATTGATAAATGGTCAAAGGATATGAACAGACAATTTTCAGATGATGAAATTGAAACTATTACCACTTATATGAAAAAGTGTTCCAAATCACTATTGATCAGAGAAATGCAAATTAAGACAACTCTGAAATACCACTACATATCTGTCAGATTGGCTAAGATGACAGGAAAAAATAATGATGAATGTTGGAGGGGATGCGGGAAAACTGGGACACTGATGCATTGTTGGTGGAACTGTGAACGAATCCAACCATTCTGGAGAGCAATCTGGAACTATGCCCCAAAAGTTATCAAACTGTGTATACCCTTTGATCCAGCAGTATTACTTCTGGACTTATATCCCAAAGAAATACTAAGAAGGGAAAAGGACCTGTATGTGCCAAAATGTTTGTGGCAGCCCTGTTTGTAGTGGCTAGAAACTAGAAATTGAATGGATGCCCATCAGTTGGAGAATGGCTGGGTAAATTGTGGCATATGAATGTTATGGAATATTATTTTTCTGTAAGAAATGACCAATAGGATGAATATAGAAAGGCTTGGAGAGACTTACATGAACTGATGCTAAGTGAAATGAGCAGAACCAGGAGATCATTATACACTTCAACAATGATATTGTATGAGGATGTAATCTGATGGAAGTGGATTTCTTTGACAAAGAGACCTAACTCAGTTTCAATTGATAAATGATGGACAGAAGCAGCTACATCCAAAGAAAGAACGGTGGGAAATGAATGTGAACTATTTGCATTTTTGTTTTTCTTCCCAGGTTATTTTTACCCTCTGAATCTAATTCTCCCTGTGCAACAAGAGAACTGTTCGGTTCTACAAACATATATTGTATCTAGGATATACTGCAACATACCTAACATATATAGGACTGCTTGCCATCTAGGGGAGAGGGTGGAGGGAGGGAGGGGAAAAATCAGAACAGAAGTGAGTGCAAGAGATAATGTTGTAAAAAAATTACCCTGGCATGGATTCTATCAATATAAAGTTATTATAAAATAAAATAAAATATATTTTAAAAAAGAGATTGTCTGTCTCCAGATTCTTTGATAAGCCAGTGTCAAAATCGCTGGTTTTAGGTACCATTTTGTAGTGTTACCTCTTCTTCTCCCTCCCCAGTGAACCCACATCCTTTGCTTTTCTCAGCCTACTTCATTGTCTATATTCCTAATACCAACAGACTTCTTAAAATAATGTTTTGTAGTCCTAAACTAAGTAAAATAGCTACTTGCAGTTTCTTTTTAGTTTTCTTTATTGTTAATCCTGATGCATTTTGAAATTTTTATTGTAGTGTTTGGGAAAGAGCTGGGTTCCTCAAGGACATTTCACTCTGTCATGTTATCCAAAAGTCCATCTCTTATTTTAAAGGCCCAATTCCAGGCATATGAAATGGTCATGAATCAATAAAAAAAAATCATCAATATAGAACAAGGAAAAAAAATTAAACCTCTTTCAATGAGAAATCGCAAACACCAGGACAGAATCTTCATCAGTGTGACAATGAAGTCTTAAGATCTGGGAATATTGATTTTATTCTCTCCGAAATTAAAAACAATAAAACTCTGAATTTTGTACTGAGGAATCTTTATATCATTAGTCTCAAACCCAAATTCTGAATAGTTCTTCAAGAGCAAAAATCTTTGGGATTAGCCAAACTAAAAAAATTTCCAAATGTCTGGTAACTAATTCAATAAAGTGAATGAATTGCCCCTTTTCTGAATTCCTTTTACTGTTCATTACACTTTTTTTTAAAAAAGAGATTGTCTGTCTCCAGATTCTTTGATAAGCCAGTGTCAAAATCGCTGGTTTTAGGTACCATTTTGTAGTGTTACCTCTTCTTCTCCCTCCCCAGTGAACCCACATCCTTTGCTTTTCTCAGCCTACTTCATTGTCTATATTCCTAATACCAACAGACTTCTTAAAATAATGTTTTGTAGTCCTAAACTAAGTAAAATAGCTACTTGCAGTTTCTTTTTAGTTTTCTTTATTGTTAATCCTGATGCATTTTGAAATTTTTATTGTAGTGTTTGGGAAAGAGCTGGGTTCCTCAAGGACATTTCACTCTGTCATGTTATCCAAAAGTCCATCTCTTATTTTAAAGGCCCAATTCCAGGCATATGAAATGGTCATGAATCAATAAAAAAAAATCATCAATATAGAACAAGGAAAAAAAATTAAACCTCTTTCAATGAGAAATCGCAAACACCAGGACAGAATCTTCATCAGTGTGACAATGAAGTCTTAAGATCTGGGAATATTGATTTTATTCTCTCCGAAATTAAAAACAATAAAACTCTGAATTTTGTACTGAGGAATCTTTATATCATTAGTCTCAAACCCAAATTCTGAATAGTTCTTCAAGAGCAAAAATCTTTGGGATTAGCCAAACTAAAAAAATTTCCAAATGTCTGGTAACTAATTCAATAAAGTGAATGAATTGCCCCTTTTCTGAATTCCTTTTACTGTTCATTACACTTTTTTTTAAAAAAAGAGACTATAGCAAAGATTAGAGTCCTTTCAATAGTATTCTTATCTTAGTACATAATCAACTCATTCTCCTAATATCAACTGTTCTTTGGTGGTTCCATATCTTCCATAACTAGGAAATATAACTAATTTGTTTTCAGATAAACTTAGGCTTAAATAAACTACATATATAATCTTATTCATTCACTTCTTTGATCTCAGAATTTTCTGAAGTAGTTAGCCTAAAATTATTTTTAATATAAAATTGAACTCTAAATTCTAAACTATTCTTAGAACTAAATTCTAAAAAAAATTCCATTAGATCATTAATATAATGTTGAAATATTTATTTTGACTTCAGTACAGATGCCATCTTTACAATGAGCTCATGATTACTTATTAATGGTTCAACAGTTCTTTTGCTGAATCTCAGTATACTTTTGTTTTCCTCCTTTTCTATTTTTGTCTACTGCTACTAGACAAAACCTTAAATTAGTTTTGTTGCTTGGGCAGAAAGAAAAAAAATGTTCATTGCTTTTTTTTTTCTTTGTAATAGGAAGTCAAGAAGAGGTTCTACTGAAATTTTCTTTGGGATGAAGAGGAAATAACATTTATTTAGTATCAACCAAGTGTCAAGAACTTTTCCAAATGTTTCTTTAAAATATTGTCTCATTTGATCCTCAAAACAACCCTATGAGGGTACTATTATTCTCTTCATCTTAAAATTGAAGAAAATGAGGCAAACAGAGATGATTTGTCCAGAGTCATACAGCTAACAAATGTCAGAAGCTAGATTTGAAACCAAATCTTTTTGACTCCAACCCAGTGCTCTATCCACCCCATCTCTAATTGTGTCTTATCCAGAGACTAGAGGTGATACAAATGATAGCTGAGAATGCATGTCTGGATAATGTTACTCACCTACTTATCTGGGAAACTCATTGTGACTCAATACAATATGACTTTGTTATACACCTAAAGTTTAAAGTTAATTCTATCTTGAGTGTAGGGTAAGATTACTTTCTGATATAAAATGATAATAAGTTTCTATATGTGCTGTATATTTAACTGTGATGAGTAAAGTCTCAAAATCAGTAAATGTGAATTCAAAACTTTATAAAATGTTTTATAAATATTAACTTTTTTTATCCTCACTATAACCACAGAAGATGAATCTTATATTAACAATGGAAATCTAAGAAAATACCATTTTTAAAAAAAAAACTCATTAAGCATGGCTGGCTAATTGATAATTAACTGCTAATCATAGTAGGAAAAATTCAAGAAATATCCATAAATGAGACAATCATCAGCCTCCAAAACTATCCCTATAGAATCTGAGAAGACAAGTAAAAGTCTTGGTATGAGATAACAACCTGCTAGTCTAAAGAAAGGTTGGGTGAATAATGGCAAGGTATATTATATTCCTAAGACTTAAAGCTATAAAGAAGGCACTGACCTATGTTAATAGTTTCTTTATTTTAAAGTTCCCTACATCAATGAAAACACAAGTCGATCCCCTATCCCTAACACTATTTAATGGGTATTGTACCACAAAGTTTGAATGGAAAGGCACTTAGGCAACAGAGAATTCCAAATAGAAATGCAATTTAGTTATAAACCTCCTAGAAATGGAAATTATATCTTAGTTTTCTTTTCATTTCCCAAAACCTCCTCTAAGCAGTGTTGAAAAGTGTTTACTGATTGCAGACCTTGAAGTCAGAAAGAACTGACTTCAATCTTGCCTCAGACTTTTTATTGATACATACATATATATCCCCCATTCCTTACTATTTCAAAAAGAATAGCAATTTGAAATGTAGATGAAAGCTTTACATTTTATACTTTACCTTCTTGGGATGTATGCTTAGTAGTGTGATCTCTGAAGCAAGGAGTATGTACATTTTATTTTCTTAATCTTATTCCAATTTGTATATACATACATTCACACACATATATGATTTTAGGGGAAAATACATTTATTCTGCTTTTTAAAATATTTAATATTTTCACATTCCAGTTACATGCAAAATAATTTTCTCAAAATTATTTCCAGAGCTCCAAGCTTTAGATTCTCTCCTTTCTCCACCTCCCATTTTCCCCTTTATAAAGGCATGTGTGAAGCCACACAAAACATCTCCACAAAAGTCATGTCATGAAAGAAAACATAGTTCTTCTTCTACTCATTCCCTTCAAAATAAAACCTTCAAGAAAAACAAAATTAAAAAAAAAACATACCTCAATCTATACTCAGACACAATCACTTTTTTTCCTCTGGATATGGATAGCACCCTTTATATTGTTCAGCATAGCCATGGATCATTGTACTGATAATAGCAAAGTCATTCATGGCTGATTATCTCAAATATTTCTGCTTCTGTATGCAGTATACTTCACCTTGCTATTTGATAAAAATTAGTTGGAAAAATGGAAAATAACATGTCAGTAACTTGGCATAGGCCTACATCTCACACCCCATACCAAGTAAGGCCAAAATGAGTAGAGGATTTGGACTTAAAGCATGATACCATAGCAGTTTAGGAGAGCAAGGGATAATTTATATTACTTCTTTATAGAAAGGAGGAATTTATCACCAAAAAAAGAACTAGAGAACTTTTTTTAAATATATATTTTGTTTTACTTTATAATAACATTATATTGACAGAATCCATGCCAGGGTAACTTTTTTTTTTTTACAACATTATCCCTTGCACTCGCTTCTGTTCGGATTTTTCCCTTCCCTCCCTCGACCCCCTCCCCTAGATGGCAAGCAGTCCTATATATGTTAGATATGTTGCAGTATATCCTAGATACAATATATGTTTGCAGAACCGAACAGTTCTCTTGTTGCACAGGGAGAATTGGATTCAGAAGGTAAAAATAACCTGGGAAGAAAAACAAAAATGCAAATAGTTCACATTCATTTCCCACTGTTCTTTCTTTGGGTGTAGCTGCTTCTGTCCATCATTTATCAATTGAAACTGAGGTATCTTTGTCAAAGAAATCCACTTCCATCAGAATACATCCTCATATAATATTGTTGTTGAAATGTATAATGATCTCCTGGTTCTGCTCATTTCACTTAGCATCAGTTCATGTAAGTCTCTCCAACCCTCTCTGTATTCACCCTGCTGGTCATTTCTTACAGAACAATAATATTCCATAACACTCATATACCACAATTTATCCAGCCATTCTTCAATTGATGGGCATCCATTCAATTTCCAAGAACTAGAGAACTTTATGGAAAGCAAAATGAGCAACTTTGATTATATTAAATGAAAAAGGTTTTGCATAAACAAAACCAACAGAAACAAGATTAAAAGGGAAGTACAAAGCTGGGACAAATCTTTACAGCCAATGTTTCTGTTAAAGGTCTAATTTCTAAAATATATAAAGAACTGTGTCAAATTTATAAGAATACAACTCATTCCCAATTAATAAATGGTCAAAGGATCTGAACAATTTTCAGATAATGAAATTAAAGGCATTTATAGTCCTATAAAAATACTCTAAATCATTATTTTTTTAAAATAATTATAACTTTTTATTGACAGAACCCATGCTTAGGTAATTTTTTACAACATTATCCCTTGCACTCACTTCTGTTCCGACTTTTCTCTTCCCTTCCTTCACCCCCTCCCCAGATGGCAAGCAGTCCTATACATGTTAAATATGGCACAGTATATCCTAGATATAATATATGTGTGCAGAACCGAACAGTTCTCTTATTGAATAGGAAGAGTTGGATTCAGAAAGTAAAAATAACCCGGGAAGAAAAACAAAAATGCAAACAGTTTACATTCATTTCACAGTGTTCTTTCTTTGGGTGTAGCTGCTTCTTGTCCATCATTGATCAATTGAAACTGAGTTAGATCTCTTTGTCAAAGAAATCCACTTCCAACAGAATACATACTCATACAGCAGCATTGTTGAAGTGTATAAAGATCTCCTGGTTCTGCTCATTTCACTCAGCATCAGTTCATATAAGTCTCTCCAAGCCTCTCTGTATTCATCCTGCTGGTCATTTCTTACAGAACAATAATATTCCATAACATTCATATACCACAAGTTACCCAATCATTCTCCAATTGATGGGCATCTATTTTTTCTAGCCACTACGAAGAGGGCTGCCACAAACATTTTGGAACATACAAGTCCCTTTCTCTTCTTTAGTATCTCTTTAGTTTTCTCCAGAGATCTATCATATCTAACTTTTCTAGTAGTCTATTTATCTCTTTGACTTCTTTCTTATTTATTTATTTATTTATTTATTTATTTATTTATTTATTATTCTTTCTTATTTATTTTGTGGTTTGATTTATCTAATTCTGAGAGTGCAAGGTTGAGAACTCCCATTATTATAGTTTTGCTGTCTATTTATTCTTGCAGCTCTCTTAATTTCTCTTTTAAGAATTTAGATGCTACACCACTTGGTGCATATATGTTTAATATTGATGTTGCTTCATTATTTATGCTACCCTTTAGCAAGATATAGTTCCCTTTCTTATCTCTTTTAATTAGATCAATTTTTGCTTTTGCTTGATCTAAGATCAGGATCCTGCTTTTCTTTCTTCACCTGAATCATGGTAGATTCTGCTCAAATCTTTTACCTTTATTCTGTATGTATCTCCCTGCTTCAGGTGTGTTTCCTACACACAACATATTGAAGGATTCTGGCTTTTAATCCATTCTGCTAACTGCTTCCTCTTTATGGGGGACTTTACCCCATTCACATATATGGTTAAAATGAACAATTCTGTATTACTTGCTCTCCTGTTAACCCCTGTTTATGCTTTTCTCCCTTCCTTCTCTCTTATGCCCTTCCCCAGTATTAAACTTGTGAGCACCACTTGCTTCTCACAGACTTCCCTTTTTATTATCCCTTACCTTAGAGTTCCTCCTCCTATCTTACTCCTTTTCCTCACAATTTCTGTATTCCCTTCCACTTAGCTTATTCCTTCCCTTTTCACTTTTCCCTTCCCACTTTTTTTTTTTTTTTGAGCTGGATGGTGTTACGGAACTTCCTCTACAGACTGCAGGGGCCAGCAGCGAAGCACTAGCAGGACAGCAATGGCTGCGCTGTGTCTGCACTCTGAGACTCTGAGAGTGTGCTGAGACACTAGGGTGGGTATGGCCAGGTCTCAAGAGAATCTAGCTTTTCAGGGTTATAGTCTTCACCCCCTGCGTTTTTAGCTTCTCTGCTTGTCTACTGGCTTGCTTCCAAGGCAAAGTATCCAATACTGTAGTAAAATTCTCCCTGCAGAGATGGCTGAGATCACATCACACCCAGCTCTGGTCTGCTCATCTATAAACTGCCTGCTGTTCTCTTGCTGCTGCTGCCTGCCCTCAGCCTGCACCCGATCTAAAATCATTTCTGCCCTTGAGCAAAAACAGACCTTTTCTGGTGAATTTCCAGATTATCTTCTCTTGGTAATTATTTGTAAGATTTTTTTTCAAACAAGCATTAATTCCGAGGCTTGTCATGAAATAAATTATGAGAGAAAATGTGGAGCTTAAGTAGATGTATGCCTTCTCTCTGCCATCTTGGCTAGAAGTCCTCTCTAAATCACTATTGATTAGAGGAATGAAAATTAAAACCAGTCTGAGGTACCACCACACACTTCACAGATTGGCTATGACAGTAAAAGATGATGATAAATGTAGGAGGGGATTTGGGAAAACTGGGACACTGATTCACTGTTGGTGGAGTTGTGAAATGATAGATGGAAATGTGAGATGGAGAACAATTTAGAACTATGCCCAAAGGATATACTACTCTGCAAATCCTTTGACCCATCAGTGCCACTACTAGTATTCCAAGAAAATCATAAAGGAGGGAAAGGACCCACATGTATAAACATGTTTGTAGCAGCTCTTTTGGTGATAACAAAGAATTTAAAAATGAGTAGATGCCCATCAATTGGGAATGGCTGAATAAGCTGTGGTGTATGAAGGTAATGAAATATTACTGTTCTGTAAAAAATGATGAACAAGGTAATGTTAAAAAGGCTGGGAAGATTTACATGAAATGATGTTGAGAAAAACAAGCACAACCAGGGATACTTTGTACACAATAACATCAAGAATGTGTAATGATCAATTATGAAAGATTTGGTTCTTCTCAGTGTTCCGGTGATCTCAGGCAATCTCAATAAACTTTAGATTAAAAAAATGCCTTCTGTGTCCAGAAAAAGACCTATGGAGACTAAATATGCTAACAACACATGCTTTATTCTCTTCTTTTTGTCTCCTGTAATTTTTTTCCCCTTTTGTTATGATTTTTCTCTCTCAACATGACTTATAAAGCAATGCGTACTAAAAAATAAATATATGTGCATAACCAGAAAAATTTTAAAAAAAGAAAAAAAGAAATGTTTAATAGGCTTATGAATGCACTGTTGCCAGAGCTATGAATTTGTGCAGATATTTAGGAAAGTGATTTGGAACTATGTCCCCAAAATCACTAAACTGTACCTACCTTTTTAGTTGAAAGGTATATATAGATATAGATATAGATATATAAATATATGCATATATATTTTTATATATATACATATGTATATACACATACATATATGTATAAAAGGATATATTTATTAGGCCTGTACCCCAAAGAATGAAAAAATATTCATATGCAGAAAAAATATTTCTGACTCTTTTGCGGTAGGAAAGTGAAAAATAAGGGAGTGCCTTCTACCTGAGAAAAGGGTGAAAAAACAGAGGAATAAAATGGAATTATATTGTGCTATAAGAAATAATAAAAGGGATAGCTTCAGGGAAACTTGGGAAGACCTGTATGAACTGATACAGAGTAGATACCAGCAGAAATAGGAGAATAATGTATACAAGAGCAACAGAGTTGTAAAGAAAATCATTTTTGAAAGACTAAAAAATTTTGATCAATGCAGTGACCACATGATTCCAGAAGACTGATGTATCTAACTCTGTATCTACCTACTATTATAGAGATTCAAAATACAAAATGATATTCTTTTCTTTTTAATTTAAAATTTGTTTTATCTTTACAAAAATATGCCTTTACCCCCTTCCCTACACCAAGAAACAAGTAAAACAAAACCCCTTTTACAAAAATGATGTATGGTTAAGCAAAAAAAAAAAAAAAAAAAAAACTAAACAAACTATTCCTATATTACTCCTGAGAAAGGGAGGGAAAGAAAGGGGAGGAGGGGAGAGAGATTTTAGATATAGACAATGTAGAAATTTGTTTTGATTAATTGTGTTTTGTATTATAATTACAAAATTTGTTCAAATATCTAATTTTTTTTTTTTGCTTTTTAGTGGAAGAAGTAAACAGGAGAAAAATAAATGCTGATTAATTAAATATTAAATAAAACAAAGACAAATCACCCAAGGGGTTTTGGAATCAAGGATAGAAAATGAAATAGGAAATGAGAAATAGATTTAGGCAATGTTGCTTTACTCAAGAATGTGTTGTGGTTATAAAGTGATGTCTACTTCAAAAGCAGTTCTCAATAATGAGTTTTTGGAAGTGCTCTGGACTAAAGCAGCCTCAGTGGAAAGATTACAACCTCCCAAGGTTTCTCCTTCAAAAGGCACAGCAATTATTTGGGGGATGGGATGATAATTATTGAATTGGAAGAGATCTTAGAGATTATAGAGTTCAATTTCTTTATTTTACATAGGAGGAAATTGAGACTCAAAGTGTGAAGTGACTTGCCAAAATACATGAATTTTGGTCTAGTCATTAGTCCAATTTCTTTGCTTTATAAGTATGCTTCAAGTTCTCTACTGACACAAATGGTAACCCCTCTATATCTTAGTAGACTTCAACTCTTCTAGAGTTGTTGCAGTTGAAAAATTAATCATGATCTCCCCAACTGGTAATAAACCTCTCCAAAGTTAGCTAGATCCTCAAATTGAATACCATTCATACCTGAGCCTACACTCAAAGTCTTTCCAGCTTGTAAGATCTGCCAGAATGTGTCATTTTATTTTTATAGCCTTTGAGGATTCCATATCACAATGCTATTATAAGACATTGAAGTGAGACTTAAATGGAGAATTTTATAGTTGTACCCTTAAAAAAATGTATCTCCCTATTTCTCAGAAATTAGTCATTATCATAGCCTCCAGTTCCATTGAATGTCATGAAATCTTTCCAGCATAGGCCAGTTTACCTTTCCTTAGGTAGGTTGATGGACATTCTTATAATTTCCCTAACACCTCTCCCAGAATCTTTTCAATTTTCATTCTGGCCACTTTTTGATGAGCCTTAAGAAGATAGTCAATCTTTTTAGGTGTGAGAGGACACACACTTTATAACAGTAATTCACAGTGATGATGGTTCCCCCATTCAGTAATGATTCTATGTGATGGCACCAAATTCATAAGGATGTGAAGAATATCACCATGGCCAACTATATTCTGGAAATTGAGGAATCTCTTGTAGTCAGGATTATGAAAATTCACTTGACTCTGCCTATCACAGGGATGATGCACAGGGGGATGAGGCACTCAAACTTATCTTGAGGAAACAGGATGTAGACACACATTATCTATCTATCTATCTATGCACATACACATATATGAACAAAGAGATTTTATTTTCATAGTGAACTTTGGCTTAGGACCCAGATGGCTGGATCCAGAAGGATAGCTGTGGAGGTGGGACTCATCTCAAGCCAGACTCAAGATCTTGTCTTTTTCTTGAGGGCCAAGTAGGCCACTATTGCCCCTACAGATGCTGATGCTACCATCTTTGCCTCCAAGCCTGGGTCCACAAGATGCCCGTATCAATCAATTTTGATAATTATTATCCTTTCTTTTTATGTAAAACTCATTAGGTCTCTTTCCTTGTTCTATTTACTTTACCTTGTATTGGTATCAAAGAAGTTTCCCAAGAACTTCTAAATTCATCATTTCTTAGAACAACATTTCTTCCATTATTTCTATATAATATAACATTTAACTATTTTTCAATCAATCTCACTCCCCAATTCCTTACTTCTACAAACAGGACAGTAGTTTGAGATATAGATGAAAGCCTTTCTTTTTATAATTTATCTTCCTTGGATATATGCCTCATAGTGTGATCTGAACTAAGGAGTATGTACATTTCATTCTCTTAGTCTAATTCCAAAGTGTTTCCCAAAATAGTTGAATCCACTCAAATTACACCAAGTGTGCACTAATCTTCTCATTTTTCCATAATATCTCCAATATTTATTGTTTCTATCTCTGTTAATTTGCTGAGTATGAAATGAAATTTCAGAGATTGATTTTGATTTCTCTTGCTAGTAGTGGTATAGTGCATTAATTTTTTTTTGAAATTTGCATTTTAATCATAACATTTCCTGCCAATTGGAGAATGACTTTTCATCTCTCTCTCTCTCTCTTTTTATTAATTGGTTATCTGGCTATCAGACCTTGTCAAAAATATTTTACACAAAGATTTTCCCCAGTTAATTCCTTTTTTTCTTATCCTAGTTGTATTAGTGTATGCACAATATTTTCAACCCATGTAAAAAGAGTACCTATTTTATCTTTTTTTTTTCCTGTGGGACCTAAAAAGGAATATACTCCAATCCTTTTATTTTACAAGTAAAGGAAATAAGACTCAAGGATATTATGGATTGCTCAAGGTCACATGGGTTGCAATCACATGAAGTGGGACTTGAACCCAGACTCCTTGACACTAGAGTCAATATTCTGTCCATTACCATTGAAAAAAAATTCAGAAAAAGTGTCATCAAAGTTATTTTGAGAGACTTTTGACCAGAAAAGAATGTTACTATCAAATAACAATCCTGTAAGATGACCAGTGAATAGTTGATAGGTTTCCTTAGTTTCTAACAATATGAAGAAATCCAGAGAAAAGCTACAAACATACTGATTGTAACATTTGTGAATAACTTATGGAAAGATACTGAACAGAGGTAAATGGAATGAAAACACATTGTCATCTACACAAGTGCAGGGAATATACACATTAATGGGATCAAAGATCCATCAAGACTGGAAGGAAGGAAAGAAGTTAAGAAAAAGCTTTGGAGAGAATTGACAGAGTCCTCAGCCTACAAATATAGTCTCAAATACTGGACTAAAGAAAAAAAAAATTCCCTAGGAGTCAGTCTACACTGTATAGTGTCCACCATTCATATTGATTTCATTAGGGGAGAGAATTGCTGGTTTCCTCTGGTTAGTTCATAAATATATTTCCTAATCTGAATTTTTAATATTTAAAGTATTATTTGTGACATTCTGTGTTCATTTATAGTCTGTTACAAGATGAATTTCTGTGGAGGGTGGCATGAGAATAGGAATTATCTAAAATGAATTTTCTAATGCAATAAAATAATATTAAAATAATCACCTTTCTCAGCAAAATTTCAATACAAGAATACTTTTGCCCTATATTTTGTCTTAGGTTTTTCATTTTTAAATATTTTTTTGCACTATTAGAAATGTGTAAGTCAGGTGAGATTCAAAAATGTCAACTCACCACTTATCTCCAAAAGAGCAAATATTTTTCCTAAATATTGCAATGAATTCCATCAATATAGATAACCCAATTTGGGGATCTAAAAAAAGGAGATAAATCGAAAGCAAGTGGAATTCTAGGTCATTTTTGTGGAGCAAGAAGGTTACATTTAGAACTTTTTAATTATGCATATCTTTGCCTGCAAGAGGTCATTAAAACATAGACTCACACAGTAGAATATAGAGGCTTTTTGATGAGATAACTTTTAATTATTATATTCTGTATATGCACACAGACATAGTCACACACACATATACATAATCCACTTGATATGTTTGCCTTTGAAAGTATGAGTTTATTTGTTTTAGAGATTGATGTGCTCAAATAATTCATTAAGTACTGGATTGGTGGTAAACCCCTCAATATGCAGGTTGGCTAGTCCTCTGATTGATAATTAGGTTCATATTTAAAGTTGTAATGGCAGCATGAAATGTTCCAGATCTTGTGCTTTTCCATGATAATTTTTGAAAAATTTACATCACTTTTATGTCTAAATGCAATACTGAACATATAAATATATACATTTACATGTATAGTAATATGTGGGCAGCTAGGTAGCACAATGGGAAATCAATAAGACTCATTTTCCTGAGTTCAAATGTTGCCTTAGACACTTATTAACTGTGTGACCTTTTACAAGTCACTTATTCCTGTTTGCCTCATTTATATAATGAACTGGAGATGGAAGTGACAAACTAGTCCAATACCCCTGCCAAGAAAATCCCAAATGGGTCACAAAGAGTCAGAGACACAATTGAAATAAGGCAACAACCACAATAACAACATGTATATAATTATGTATGCACACATGTTTATATACGTGTATGTATGAGAGTTGAATGAAGAGGAAATGATCTTTCAATTAGACTTTAATATAATTTAATTGTGAAATTTATTTCATTGAATTAATAAATAAAAATATTTTTTGACAACAATAAGGTGCATATAAGTAGATCCACAGTGAAATTCCATTTCTTCATAAATATCTGAGAAAGAGGAAGCAGTTAGAGATGGCCTCAAAATCAGGATTGCAAAGCAGATCAGATACTGTGCAAATCACTGGAACTACAAATATGAGCAAGTAGAAAGACAAATACTATTTTCAAGAAAACTACATTCTAATGGTGGAAAACACCATAAGAGAAAGTTAAAAAGGAGTATGGATATAGGTACTTAAACTCTAGTCATCAAACAAAGTTCAGCAAAACTGGCAGGAGCAGAATGATACATCACAACTTGGGTCCATCCCCAAAAGTGAAATTTTGAAAAGAACTTACCAGTGGAAGAATAAAGTAGATACTACAAAGAGGTGTTGCAAAATGAGAAGGTCCTGGAAATTGAGGGAAGTTCCAAGGTGAGAAGATAGTCAAGTCATGATGGAAAAGTCTATAAATTCATGAATAGAGCTGGTAAGCAAAAAAGACATTGATTCAAATAATGCATCTGGCTCATATTGTTTATGTGACTCTGAATAAGCCATGTAAATTCTCAGTGCCCTGAGAAACTCTGAGACTATATGTTTTAGCAGTACTTCTACCCTGTATTGGTAGAGTACTTCCCTCATCTGAAATTTCCCTTTATGAATGAAATCTCTAATCTGCTTTCCATAAATGTGCTGGATGAATTCATAAAATGGAAAACTCCATTATAGAAAAAATAGATTAAGGAATTTTATTTCCTTAGCTCCTTGCCATGACTGCTTTGCTCTGGCCATATCACAAGGTCACTATGATTAGTGGCCACCATGCTAATCCAGTGTTACTCACCTCCCTGAAGGCAACCTGAGAGCAAAGAAGCTTAGGATGTCATCATTGTAATAGAAGCTTTCATGATAGATTCCAACATGACCTGCAAACCATTTTAAGTCACAAGTGGGACTTAATTCATCTATTTTATTAGAAGAAACATACCTTACAAGTTCAGACATAGTAGTAGTTTGAATGAAGTATGTGTGTATGTGTATATCACCTTTCCATAGAATATATGTGTGTATGCATGTATGTATGTATAACATATACATATATATTTGTGTATAAGCACATATATATTCATAACATGTAACAACATGTTTATGTGGTTGGACTTCATTTTTACAAATGAAATCTAGTATCTTAGCTCTGTGGTAAAACAAAGTAAACAGAAGTCAGACTGCCTAGCATATCAGAATTACTTTTGTCCCAATGTCCCCCAAAGTATATGAAAAACCATTTAATTGCTAGTTATGATATGTTTTTGTCAATTTCATTTTTGGGCCTCATCTTGAAAGCTCATAGAAGGTAAGATCTTATGAGTACAATTTCATTTCCTGCCATAATAACTGAAATCCTACATTGAATCACCTACATGCATACCAAAAAGTCATTTTGAATTGTAAATATTATATCAGACACTGACACAAAGCACTTTATTTGGCTTCCAAGAAATCCAGTCATACTATCACTATCTTCTCACTACTTTGATAATCTCATTCTTATTACTCTTTCTCATGAAAATTTTATGTCAATCAAACTTGTCCACCTACTGCTCTTGAAGCATACTTTGCACTTCCCATACTTTACTCCTCAGCCTTTTCCTCGCATTTCTTTTTGACATCATATCCATTCCAGTGTCATCATTCCTTCATCACTTGAAATTGAAGGAATTAGGTGCCCCATTCCACATGAGTCCTTTTCTGATCTTCCAGTTAAAGATTTCTTCCACTTAAAATTATATTTTATCTATACTTTGTGTGCAAATTGTAAGAGTAAAAACAAACAAATAAATGAATGAATTACAATAAAAGATCCAGGAAGGCAGGAACTTAATGTCCCCAGGACTTAGAAGACAAAGTAGGTATGAAATAAATATTTTAATAGAATAATAATTTTAATAGAAGAGGGAAATGAGCAGAACCAAAAGAACCTTGTATATAGTAACTGCAAAATTGTTTTAAGAATGACTTTAAATTAAGGAAATGAGGAGAGCAAGGAATAATTTACTTATCAGATCTTTGGAGAAGGGAGGAACTTATGACCAAAGAAAAACTAGAGAATTTATGATCAAAATGAACATCTTTGATTACATTAAATCAAAAAGGTTTTGCACAAACGAAACCAACAGAAACAAGAAAAGGGAAATACAAAGCTGGGGGAAAAATTTTTTTTTTTCACAGCCAGTGTTTCTGATAAAGGTCTCATTTCTAAAATACATAAAGAATTGTGTCATATTTATAAGAATACAAGTTATTTTCCAAATGATAAAGGGTCAAAAATATGAACAGAAAATTTTCAGATGATGAAATTAAAGCCATCTATAGTCATATGAAAAAATGCTCTAAATCACTCTTGATTAGAGAAATGCAAATTAATACAACTCTGAGGTACCACTTCACACATCTCAGATTGGCTAATGTTGACAGGGAAAAAATAATAATAAATGTAGGAGGGGATTTGGGAAAACTGGGACAATAATGCATTATTAATGGAGATGTGAAATGATCCACCCATTCTGGAGAGCCATTTGAAACCATGCACAAAGGGTTATCAAATTGTGTATATCCTTTGACCCATCAGTGCCACTACTGGGGCTATATCCCAAGAAAATGATAAAGAAGCGAAAATGTGCAAAAATGTTTGTAGCAGCTCTTTTTTTGATAACAAAGAATTGGAAAATGAGTAGATGCCCATCAATTGCGGAATGGCTAAATAAGCTGGTACATATGAAGGTAATGGAATATTATTATTCTATAAAAAGGATGAACTGATTTTAGACATTCTTGAAAAGATTTATATGAATTGATGCTGAAAGAAACAAGCAGAACCAGGAATACATTGTCAATAGTAATAGCAAGAAAGCATAAAGATCAACTATGAAAGACTTGGTTCTTTTTTTTTTTTTTTTTTTTTTTGATGAGGCAATTGGAGTTAAGTGACTTGCCCAGGGTGACACAGCTAGGAAGTATTAAGTATCTGAGTCTGAGATCACATTTGAACCTAGGTCTTCCTGACTTCAGGGCTGGTGCTCTATCCATTGCACCATCTAGCTGCCCCTAGAGTTAGTGCTTCTCAGTGGTTCAGTGATCCAAAGCAATCCCAATAAACTTTGGATTGAAAATGCCAAAAAAAGAATGACTGAGTGATTAAGTGATTTTCATTATTATGAATTCCCAAATTTATAAAGAATATATGAAGAAAGAAGCTGCATCCAGAGAAATAATTGAAAAATGGAAGTACATAAAGAATAATTTTATAATATATACCTATTTGTGTATAATGGTGGCCATCTTTAAGACAGGAAGGAGGGATGTCAGAAGAAAAACAAAAAAGAGAAAAATAAATTTACATGATAACTTTATTGTGTATTTAAAAGGATTAGCAAGTTATACATAATAAATGGGCAATTTCATATGCAATCATATTTTTATCTTACTATGTTATAGAAATAATTGTTTTGTTCCATAAATTAAGAATAAACAAAAAAAAGATAATTAAATTCATTAAAATTTCTACTTCCTATGAAGATTATTCATTTCATTCACATGTTACATTATTTGATCCTGGGCTTTGTGTATTCATGTACATGTTCACTCCCAATATACTGTAATTTCCTAGCCTTATATACTTTTGAATTTATGTTACAATAGAAGTCTCAATAATTCTTTTCTGAATAAATGAAAGAATCTGGTCATATTTGCAAATCAATTACAGTGGTGAGGATACTATTTCTTATAATTCATCAGAAGATAAGATGATTTTGTCACTAGACATACTGTTTTTCAATGTAATTTATAATTACTCCACACTTAGTTTCTGCTTCACCTGAATTTTTGTGGTAATACAAATATACAAAAACCTTTGCCTTTTTTTGACCAATCTTCTGTTTATCTTCAGATGACAGACAGAGAGTCCATCACGAGAGTTTATATGTAGATATCTTTTAGTTAGATAGAACTTGCTAGCATTTGTACTCTGTTGGCACAGGTTTCAAGAATTCAGAGTTACCCAAATGCCACAGCAAAGGGTTCAGAATAGGACAATTAGAAGGAGATTGAGATATAAATGTTCTTTCTAAATACTTTTTGAAGGTTAGCATACATATACATTAGTATCAAAGACCCAGGAATCTCAAAGGGATTGGGTAAATTTTAGGTTAGTTATTCTCTTAACCTATAGCTCCTGGGAAATGTGCAAAATATATGCAATATACTTAGACCATCAATCAATTTATAAACATATATTAAGTATCTACTATGTGCCAGGCACTATGATAAGTTCTGGATGTACAAAAAGAGTTCAAAGATATCTTTTACCCTTAAGGAGCTAATAATCAGGTGGGAGAGAACACATATAAACAAATATATAAAAGCAATATACAGGGTAGATAGATAAAATAAAGTTTGCTATAGAGGGTGAGATTTTAGTTAAGACTTAAAGAAAACTAGGGAGTTCAGCAGAAGGAGTACAAGAGAGAAAGCCTTCTAGTTATGGGCGACTGACAAAGAAAATTCCTGGAATCAAGAAATAGACCGTCTTATTTATAGAATAGCCAAGAGGTCTGTATCACTAAATCAAAGAATACATGTTGGGGAGTAAGGGATAAGAAAACTTGGAAAGTTAGGAAAGGGCTTATTTATGAGGGGCTTTGAATGTCAAACAGTACATTTTGTATTTATAAATAATAAGTGGCCACTGGGATATATAGAATTGAGAGATTGACATGACTGAATATATGTTTTAGTAAAATCACTTTAGTTGCTAAATGAAGGTAGAGAGATTTGAATAAGGCAAATTAAGGCAGGCTACTACAATAGTCCAGGAATTAGGTTGATAATGACCTACACTAGACTGGTAGTAGTGTCAGAGGAGAAGGCATATATTTGAATGATCTTGCAAAAGTGAAATAGAAAGACCTTGACAATAGGTTGGGTAAGAGAGAGAGTAAAGAATCTAGGAAACCTAAGGGACTGGCATGATGGTATTGCCTTATACAATAATAAGGAAGGTTGAAGTATGGAGAGTTTAGAGGGAAAGAAAATGAATTCTGTCTGAGACATATTGAGTTTAAGATATCTATTTGGACATTCAGTTTATGATATCTAAAAATAATGTTCTAGGACCTGTGCTAAATACTGGAGATACAAGGAAAAAAACAAAATGATGCCTGATTACAGGAATTTGCATTATCCATGGAAAAACTGCACATAGTTATATAGATTACTAGGGGAGGGTTAAAGTCTTTCTAAATTTTTATAATTACTTAGTAATATTTTGTGTACATTTGAATCAATTTGACCCAATCTTAATGTTTTAATTCTTTTCCTCAAAAGCATTGGGTCTGATTTATGTACTCTGATGATGATGCCAATGTCGAGATCTATGAATTTCCTGATGTAAGGAGCTCACATTGAAGTGAAGTGACAATGTACAATTTAGTCTCATAGGTAGAACATGTCAAATGAAGGGCTTGAACCCAAATCTAAATATACCAATCATTCTGCATTATTGTGAATAGTAGTGCTTAAACTTTGTTGAAAGAAACTTAATTTTAACACATTTGTATAAATGGAGCAATCTGACATATTAGGAAATAGATTCCACTGCCTTCGTTTAGTATCTTTTTTACTATAATACTATTCATTTTCTTTTTTTTTTTAATTTTTATTTAATAATTACTTTATATTGACAGAATCCATGCCAGGGTAATTTTTTTACAACATTATCCCTTGCACTCGTTTCTGTTCCGATTTTTCCCCTCCTTCCCTCCACCCCCTCCCCTAGATGACAAGCAGTCCTATATATGTTGGATATGTTGCAGTATATCCTAGATACAGTATATGTTTGCAGAACCGAACAGTTCTCTTGTTGCACAGGGTGAATTGGATTCAGAAGGTATAAATAACCCGGGAAGAAAAACAAAAATGCAGATAGTTCACATTCGTTTCCCAGTGTTCTTTCTTTGGGTGTAGCTGCTTCTGTCCGTCATTTATCAATTGAAACTTAGTTAGGTCTCTTTGTCAAAAAAATCCACTTCGATCAAAATATGTCCTCATACAATATCGTTGTCGAAGTGTATAATGATCTCCTGGTTCTGCTCATTTCACTTAGCATCAGTTCATGTAAGTCTCACCAGTCCTCTCTGTATTCATCCTGCTGGTCATTTAATATTATTCATTTTCACAAGAAGTTAGAGGAGATGATATTTGCAATTTATCAAGATAGAATTTCTGTTTTACTATATACTATTCAAGAACATCCAGAAAGGTAGGATCCATTTCTATATTTATTTTTAGCAACTGCACAAAGGATTTTAAAACTAAATGAATCCATTCTGTTCTCTTTTCCCTTTAAGGAAACTAAAATCTCATCTATTGATATTAGTCTCAGGTAGTTCAGTTTTACTTTTCCCCCATTTGTAAGTTCCTCATCAAATATTTTTTAAAAGTTTTGTCTGTTCTTTTGTGTCTTCACTGACAACATCACTTTCAGATTCAGGTTCTTTGTTTTCCACTTCACTGTCATGATACTTTTATTGAATACCTTGCATTTTAGTAATGTATCCATGCAGAGTTTTGTAATAATGAGGACACCTAAAGTTAATCAGGACAGTGGGATATAAAAGTTTTGAGATTCATTGGATGTGAGCTGGAATGCTGAGGAGAACCTGGCAGATGACTTCATGTTAGAAGATATACACAAATTCTTTGCAATGATGCAATATAATTCCAAAGGACTCATAATGGAAGATTCTGACCTCATTTAGAAATGGAATTCTAGAAATAGATGTAGATCAATCTTCTTGTTGTTTTTTTCTTTCTTATAGTTTTCCCCTTTTGTTGTGCCATCTTTCTCAGCATGACTAGATGACCTAGGCATAAAGAATGAGATTATAAATAAATTGGAAGAGCATAGGATAGTTTACCTCTCAGACCTATGGAAGAGGAAGGAATTTATGACCAAAGAAGAACTAGAGATCACTTTTGACCACAAAATAGAAAATTTTGATTATATCAAATTGAAAAGTTTTTGTACAGACAAAACTAATGCAGACAAGATTAGAAGGGAAGCAATAAACTGGGAAAACATTTTTACAGTCAAAGGTTCAGATAAAGACCTCATTTCCAAAATATATAGAGAATTGACTCTAATTTATAAGAAATCAAGCCATTCTCCAATTGACAAATGGTCAAAGGATATGAACAGACAATTCTCAGACTAAGAAATTAAAACTATTTCTAGCTATATGAAAATATGCTCCAAATAATTATTAATCAGAGAAATGCAAAATAAGACATCTCTAAGATACCACTACACACCTGTCAGTTTGGCTAGAATGACAGGGAAAGATAATGCGGAATGTTGGAGGGGATGTGGGAAAACAGGGACACTAATACATTGTTGGTGGAATTGTGAACACGTCCAGCCATTGTGGAGAGCAATTTGGAACTATGCTCAAAAAGTTATCAAACTGTGCATACCCTTTGATCCAGCAGTGTTTCTACTGGGCTTATGCCCCAAAGAGATACTAAAGAAGGGAAAGGGACATGTATGTGCCAAAATGTTTGTGGCAGCCCTGTTTGTAGTGGCTAGAAGCTGGAAAATGAATGGATGCCCATCAATTGGAGAATGGTTGAATAAATTGTGGTATATGAATGTTATGGAATATTATTGTTCTGTAAGAAATGACCAGCAGGATGAATACAGAGAAGATTGGCAAGACTTACATGAACTGATGCTAAATTAAATGAGCAGAACCAGGAGATCATTATATACCTCAATAATGATACTGTATGAGAATGTATTCTGATGGAAATGGATTTCTTCAATAAAGAGATCTAATTCAGTCTCAATTGATCAAGGATGGACAGAAGCAGCTACACCCAAAGAAAGAACACTGGGAAATGAATGTAAACTGCTTGCATTTTTGTTTTTCTTCCTGGGTTATTTATACCTTCTGAATCCAATTCTTCCTGTGCAACAAGAGAACTGTGCAGTTCTGCAAACATATATTGTATCTAGGATATACTGTGTAACCTATTTAACATGTATAGGACTGCTTGCCATCTGGGGGAGGGAGTGGAGGGAGGAAGGGGAAAAATCGGAACAGAAGTGAGTTCAAGGGATAATGTTGTAAAAAATTACCCTGGCATGGGTTCTGTCAATATAAAGTTATTTTAAAAAAATAAGTAATATGAGGAGAATGACAGCAAAAAAAAATTCAATTGGACAAATACAAAAAGAATTTTAAAAATGAAGAAAATAATTAACTAAAATTCATAACTGAATAAATGAAAATGAATGACTCAATGAGACAAGAATCAGTCAAGCAAAACCAAAAAAAAAAAAATAATAGAAAAAATAGAAAAAAAAAATCTAAAATACTTAATTGGGAATACAACTGACCTGGGAAATAGATCTAGGAGAGACAATCTAATGATTATTGGACATCCTAAAAACCATGATGAAAAAAAGAGTGTAGACAAGATTTTCTCATGAAATCATCAAAGAGAACTGCCCCAATGTCATAGAATCAGAAGATAAAATAGTCATTGAAAGAATTCACCAAACAGCTCCTGAAAGAGACCCCCGAAGTAAAATGCCAAGGAATATCATGGCTAAATTTCAGAACTATCAGACCAAGAAAAAATATTAAAAGCAGCCAGAAAGAAACAATTCAAATATTGAGGAGCCACCATAAGGATTACCCAGGACCAAGCAGCTTCCTTTTACCTTAAAAGATCAAAGGGCCTGGAATCTTATATTCTGAAAGACAAAGGAATTTGGAATACAGGCAAGAATAAATTACCTTGCTAAACTGAGCATTTTCTTTCAGGGAAGAAGATAAACATTCAATGAAACAGGTGAATTCCATTCATTTCTGAAGAAAAGACCAGAGCTAAACAAAAAAAATTTGACCTTCAAGAGAAGCATAAAAAGGTAAAAAGAAAAGAGAATTATGTTTATATTATGGGTATACATAGAGAATGTATGTGTAATTTGATATTTCTGTTATAATTTTTAAAAGAAAGTAGAGGTATAAAAAAGATTGTACTGGAAAAGGGGGAAAGTGGAGATAAAATGAGAGAAATAACATCTCAGGAATAGGCAAATAAAACCTATTATAACTGAGGGAAAGAAATGAGAGTGGTGAACATTGTGTGAATCTTACTCTCATCAGATTTGGCTCAAAGAAATAATATTAGGTTCACCAAGAAACTTCTCTCACCTTATAGAAAAGTGGGAGGGGAAATAGGAAAAGAGAAGGGGTAGATTAAATAGAAGGGAAAACAAAAATTGTAGGGAATAACGTATAAGAAAGGGAGAGGGTCTTTAAAGGTAGAGGGATGCTTGAGGCAAGGGGTGCTCATAAGTAAAATACTGAGGAGGAGGGAAAGGGGAAAAAGAAAGACAAAAGTATAAGTTGGGGTTAAAAAGATGGCAGAAAATGCAGAATTAGTAGTTTTAACTGTAAATGTGAATGGGGTGAATTCTCCCATAAAGAATAAGTGAATAGCAGACTGGATTAAAAAATAGAATCCTACAATATGTTGTTTATAAGAAACATATTTAAAGCAGAGTATACAATGTAAAGCAGAATATACAGTGTAAAGGTAAAAGGCTGGAGCAGGATCTATCCTTCAGCTGAAGTAAAAAACAAGCAGGGGTGGCCATTCTGATCTCAGATCAAGCAAAAGCAAAAATTTATCTAATTAAAAGATATAAGCAAGGAAACTATATTTTTCTAAAGGATACCATAGATAATGAGGCAATATCAATACTAAACATATGTGCACCAAGTGGTATAGCATCCAAATTCCTAGAAGAGAAGTTAAGAGAGCTGCAAGAAAAAATAGATAGCAAAACTATAATAATGGGAGATCTCAATCTTGCACTCTCAGAACTAGATAAATCAACCCACAAAATAAATAAGAAAGAAATTAAAGAGGCAAATAGACTATTAGAAATGTTAGGTATGCTAGATCTTTGGAGAAAATTGAATGGAGACAGAAAGAAGTCCACTTTCTTCTCAGCAGTTCATGGAGCCTATACAAAAATTGACCATATATTAGGACATAAAGACCTCAAAATCAAATGCATAAAAAACAGAAATAGTAATGCATTTTTTGAGAACATGATGCAATTCAAAATTACATTCAATAAAAGGCCAGGGGAAAACAGATCAAAAAGTAATTGCAAATTAAATAATCTCATCCAAAGAATGAATGGATGAAACAGCAAATCATAGACACAATCAATAATTTCATTAAAAAGAATAACAACAATGAGACAACATACCAAAGTTTGTGGAATGCAGCCAAAGCAATAATAAGGGGAAATTTTGTATCTCTAGATCCTTATTTGCATAAAATAAAAAAGAGAACATAAATGAATTGGGCTTGCAACTACAAAAGTTAGAAAAAAGAACAAATTAAAAATGCCCAGTTGATATACCAAACTTGAAATTAAAAGGAGAGTTTAATAAAATTGAAAGAAAAAACTGTTGGATTGATAAATAATACTAAGAGTTGGTTCTAAGAAAAAAATAGATAAACTTTTAGTTAATTTAATTAGAAAAAGGAAGGAGGAAAATCAAATTTTTAGTCTCAAAAATGAAAAGGGAGAACTATCCAGCAAGGAAGAGGAAATTAAAGTAAATTTAGGAGTTATTTTGTCCAACTTTATGACAATAAATTTTATAATCTAAGTGAAATGGAGGAATACTTACAAAAATATAGTTAGCCCAGATTAACAGAAGAGGAAATCAATTACTTAAATAGTCCCATTTTAGAAAAAAGAAATAGAACAAGCTATTAATCAACTGCCTAAGAAAAAATCCCCAGGACCAGATGGATTTATATCTGAATTCTACCATACATTTAAAGAAAAATTAACTCTAATACTATATAATCTATTTGAAAAAATAGGGAATGAAGAACTCCTACATAATTCCTTTTATGACACAGACATGGTACTGATACCTAAACCAGATATGAAGAAAACAGAGAAAGAAAATTATAGACCAATCTCCCTAATGAATATTGATGCAAAAATCCTAAATAAAATATTAGCAAAGAGATAACAGAAAATCATCCCCAGGATAATATACCATAATCAAGCAGGATTTATACGAGAAGTGCAGGGCTGGTTCTATATTAGGAAAACTGTTCGTATAATTTACTTTATCGGTAACCAAATTAACAAAAACCATATGATAATCTCAATAGATGCAGAAAAAGCATTTGATAAAATCTAACACCCATTTCAATTAAAAACACTAGAAAGTGTAGTAATAAATGTATTTTTCCTTAAAATAGTCAGTTTCATCTATTTAAAACCATCAGCAAGCATCATATGTAATGGTGATAAACTGGAACTATTCCCAATAAAAGCAGGAGTGAAACAAGCTTGCTCACTATTGCTATTCAGTATTGTATTATAAATGCTAATTTTGGCAATAAGAGATGAAAACGAGATTAAGGGAATTAGAGTAGATGAGGAAACCAAATTATCACTCTGCAGATGATTTGATCTTATACTTAGAGAACCCTAGAACATCAACAAAAAAACTATTAGAAATAATCTACAACTTTAGCAAAGCTGCAGGATACAAAATAAATCCACATAAACCATCAGCATTTTTATACATCACTAACAAAACCCAAAAAGAAGAGATACAAAGAGAAGTTCCATTTAAAATAACTGTCAATAGCATAAAATCTTTGGGAAGCTATCTGCCAAGGGAAAGTCAGGAATTAGCAAAACTACATTACACTTTCCACACAAATAAAGTCCAATGTAAACAATTGGAAAAATATCATGTGCTCTTATAGATCAAACAAGTATAAAAAAGATGAGAATACTACCTAAACTAATCTAGTTATTTAGTGCTATATCGGTCAGACTCCCAAGAAATTATTTTACTAACCTAGAAATAATAACAACAAAATTCATCTGGAAGAACAAAAGGTCAAGAATTTCAAGGGAATTAATGAAAAAAAAGCAAATGAAGGTGGCATAGCTGTACCAGATCTGAAACTATGTTATAAAGCAGCTGTCATCAAAATCATTTGTTACTGGCTAAGAAATAGGGCAGTTAATCAGTGAAATAGGTTAGGTTCACAGAACAAAATAATCAATGACTATAGCAATGTAGTGTTTGACAAATCCAAAGACACCAGCTTTTGGGATAATAATTCAGTATTTGACAAAAACTGCTAGAAAAACTGGAAAGTAGTATGGCAGAAATGAGGCATTGATCCACACGTAACACTGTATACCAAGATAAGGTCAAAATGAGTTCATGATCTAGACATAAAGAATGATATTATTAAAAAAAATTAGAAGAACATAGGATAATTTATCTCTTTGATCTATGACGGAGGAAGGATTTTGTGACCAAAAAAGAATTGGAGATTATTATTGATCATAAAATAGACAATTTTGGTTATATTAAATTAAAAAGCTTTTGTACAAACAAAATTAATGCAGACAAGATTAGAAGGAAAGCAATAAACTAGGTAAACATTTTTACATTCAAAGATTCTGATAAAGGCCTCATTTCCAAAATATTGACTCAAATTTGTAATTAATCAAGCCTTTCTCCAATTAATAAATGATCAAAGGATATAAACAGACAATTTTCAGATGAAGAAATTGAAAATATTGCTAATTATATGAAAAGATGCTCCAAACCAATATTGATCAGAGAAATTCAAATTAAGAAAACTGTGAGATACCTCTACACAACTCTCAGATTGGCCAAGATGACAGGAAAAGATAATGATGAATGTTGGAGGGGATGTGGGAAAACTGGGACACTGATACAGTGTTGGTGGAACCACAAATAAAGACAATTATTCCAGAAAGCAATTTGGAACTACGCTCAAAAAGTTATCAAACTGCACATACCCTTTGACCCAGCAGTGTTACTACAGGGTTTATATACCAAAGAGATTTTGAAGGAGGGAAAGGGACCCACATATGCAAAAATGTTTGTGGCAGCCCTTTTTGTAATGGCTAAAAACTGGAAACTGACTGAATGTCCATCACTTGGAGAATGACTAAATAAATTATGGTATATGAATATTATGGAATATTATTGTTTTGTAAGAAATGACCAACAGGATGATTTCAGAGAGACTGGGAGAGACTTACATAAATTGATGCTAAGTAAAATGAGGAGAACCAGATCATTATACATGACAACAAAAAGACTATATGATGATCAAATCTGATGGACCTGGCTCTCTTCAACAATGAGATAATTCAAACCAGTTCCAATTGTTCAGTGATGAAGAGAGTCATCTACAATCAGAGAGAGGACTATGAGAAATGATTATGAACCACAAGGTAGCATTTTAACTCTGTTATTGTTTGCTTGCATTTTTGTTTTCCTTCTCAGATTTTTTTTGTTTTTTTTTTCTATATCTGATTTTTCTTGTGCAACAAGATAACTGTATAAATATATATACATATATTGAATTTAACATATATTTCAACATATTTAACATGTATTGGAGTACCTGCCATTTAGGGGTGGGTATGGGGGGAAGGAGGAGATAATTTGGAACAGAAGGCTTTGCAAGGGTCAGTGTTGAAAAATTAGCCATGCATATGTTTTGTAAATTAAAAGCTTTAATAAAAATATATTTATAAAGAAAGAACATGAAGAATGAAGGAGAAAGTTAAATTAATGAACTGGATTTCTCAAAGGATGGTGATGTTAAGAATGTTGCAATTGAGTAGAAACCCAATGATTTCTGTTTTGGACATTTTGAGCTTGTGAGAGCTCTGTGATATCCGTTTCAAAATGTTTAACAGTCAGTGATATATGATTCTTCCATGGATACCATTGGAAAAGTTACCAAGTTGTATTCTTCTTTACTATCTTTAAAATTTTAATGTTGGAAAAAAAAGAGGGGACAATTGACATGGTCCTCTTAATAACAGTGAAGATGAATTGTGGAGGACCTACATGTCAGACTGATCCTTTTGGGAAAATGAAAGGCAGGTTGATAATGCCATGGATAGAATGCTGAGTTCTGAGCCTAGAGAACCTGAGTTTAAATCTAGCTGCAGATACTTACTAGCTGTGTGAACCTGGGCAAATCATTTAACCCTGCTTGCCTCAGTTTCTTCTGTAAAATGAGCTGGAGAAGGAAGTGTCAAGCCACTCCTCTATCCTTGCTGAGGAAAATCCCAATTGTTCACAAAGAATCAGATATGATTAAAAATAATAGAATATCATCAGGACAGGTAGGTAGAATAATGGATTATGCACTGGGCTTGGAATCAGGAAAAAAAAGAAAACAAAAGATTTCTTTTCATTTTAAAGGACAAATAAATAAAACAGTGAATAGAAAACAAGACTTAAGTTCAAATCAGGACTGATATACTTAGTTGGTGTGTAAACATGTTTCTCTTAAGTTCCTCCTCTGTAAAATGATATTAGAAGGAAATGGAAATCCATTTCATAATCTATAAACAGATTGATGGCATAGTAGATAGAAAATCAGGCATGTAATTAGGAAGACATCTCCCAGAGTTCAAATTCAAATTCAGACACTTACTGATTCTGGGAAAGTAATTTAACTCTCTGTGTCTCAATTTCTTCAACTGTAAAAAGAGTTGGAAAATAAGGAAATGGAAAACCACTCCATTATGTCTTCCAAGAAAACCCCAACATGGATCACAGAGAATTAGGCACAACTAAAAAGACAGCTCAACAACAAAGCCCATTAAAAAACAAAAACAAAAACCTGAATTCTAATTCTAAAATATCTTCCATGAAATTTTTTTCCTGATTTACACTAACTTTGTATTTATATTTGCCTCTGCATCTTGTAAATTTTGTAATGCCAGAGAAACTGAGCAAGATAGAGATTAGAAAGTATTTAATAATTTATTTAAAAGGGAGAGATTTACTGGGACCAAGAATCCAGCAAACAGAGTTCTCAATGGCATTTATACACGTGGCTCAGATGCAGAGGGTAGACTGAGGCAGGGGTGAAGTCAGGGTACTGAAAGTGGGTACAGGATGAGGTGAGCCACTGGAGATGGGGATGACACAATCAGAGAGAGGGACTCTAAGACAGTATCTGATATTCTAATAGCTTGGGATGGGGAGAGGCATTCTGATGTTCTATCAAGTATTCTGAAAAAGAGGGAGGGGAGATTTTGCAGAACTGAGAAGCAGGGAAACCGAAGCAGGACTGAGTCAGGATAATTAGGGAAACTGAGTCAGGACAATAAAAGAGAATTGTGGCATAACAATTTAAGGGTTTTTATTTCATTGTGGCACTGCCACTCCCTAAATGGGTCTCCTATTTGTACATTTAACCATTAAGAAGATTGTATATATTGAGTTACATCTGCCATAGTCATTTAGCAGTGATACCAGCCTGAAACAGTTATGGAATGTTGCAACATATGGTCTCTTGGTGTACCACATTTAACAGGACTTCCAAAGTAAATATCTCAGAAAAGATTTTTTAAAGAACCATTATGCAATGTTGATGGTGCATTAAAAAGACTTGATAACAATACTCCAAATGTTAAACTTTCTGAATTGGAGGAGCATTTTCATAATAACAGGGGGAAAATCATGTTACATCATGGAAACAATCCCTAAAAGGCTTATTTCGTACTTTAAGCATCATATATCTCCCCTCCAGACAAGTGTAATAGCATATTGTTATATCATATATCACAGTTTTACTTTAGGTTTAGGTTTTAGGGTCAATATAGAAATAATTATTTAGGTAATGAAATCTGAACACTAAAATTGAATGCTTTATTTTTTTAAAAGAATCATGGTTCTGAAGGAGAAGAGGACTCCTGTATATTTCCTTTTAGTCAGCCTTTCTTTTGCATAATTGCATCTTTGTAGTTAAATTTTCCTTACACATTTAATTGGTTACTGAACTGGCTTCCTTAGCAGCTGCAGTGTATATGAAGTGTTCAACAGAAGGCAGTGATATTTTATCAAGGCATCAGATACAAAAAATTTTCAGAAAACACATTTTCTCTACCTTAATTCTGTCCAGTCCTGTATTCCTTTCATCTGTTTTCCCATATTCTGAATTTAGAATCATTTAAAAACATATATCTTCCATAATTTGAAGGATTATCAAGTATAAAACATGTCAAACTCTTTTGCTTGATTCCAGAAGGACAAACATGGAACAAATCTATTACATTGACTGGGATTTTGGCTTAATAGGAGGGGACAAGGGAGTCTTAAAAGTTAAAAGAGTTCCCCAAATTCCAAAGATGTAAGAAATAAAAACCTAGTTGAAGCCTTAATAATGATATCCAGAATGTCACAGAACTATGTGTGAACTGAATAATTTTAAATTAGGAATCTTTTTAATATTTACCCCTTTTGCTAGTATATCAGTGTCTTCAAAAGTTGGTTGGTTATTTGTCCTTCATTCTTGAAGAGAACCAAAATGACATCACCATATTAGAATCAAATTATATTATGTAGTATGGTGACTGATCAGACCAATATGAACTTAGAATGCTCTACCATGGGTCACATGAAATGGGACTATTTAAGCAATTTACTTCCTGCTCTGTTAATCTGGGAAGCCTATATTTTTGGAGGTAGTCATCCATTTCACTTAGGTTATCAAATTTATTGGCATAAAGTTGGGCAAAGTAACTGCTTATTATTTCTCTAATTTCCTCTTCATTGGTGGAAAGTTCTCCCTTTTCATTTTTAAGACTAATAATTTGATTTTCCTCTCCCCTTTTTCTAATCACATTTACCAAAGGTTTATCTATTTTATTGTTTTTTTTTTCATAAAACCAACTCTTAGTTTTATTTATTAGGTGAATAGTTTTTTTTTTTTTTACTTTCAATATTATTAATTTCTTCTTTTAATTTTAGAATTTCAAGTTTAGTATTTGATTGGGGTTTTTTAATTTGATCTTTTTCTAGTTTTTTAAGTTACAAGCACAATTATTTGATCTTCGCTTTCTCTATTGTATTCAAATAAGCCTCTAAGGATATAAAATTTCCCTTTAATACCATTTTAGGTGCATCTCACAAATTTTGGTATGATGGCTCATCGTTGTCATTATCTTGAGTGAAATTATTAATTGTGATTATAATTTGGTATTTCACCCAATCACTCTTTAAGATGAGATTAAGTAGTTTCCAATTACTTTTTGGTCTATTTGCCCCCAACTTTTTGTTGAATGTAGTTTTTATTGCACCGTGATCTAAAAAGAAAGGATTTAGTATTTCTGCCTTCCTGCATTTAATTTTGAGGTCTTTATGTCCTAATATATGGTCAATTTTTGCATAGGTTCCATGAACTGCTGAGAAGAAAGTATATTCCTTTCTGTCTCCATTCAGTTTTCTCCAAAGATCTATCATACCTAATTTTTCTAATATTCTCTTTACCTCTTTAATTTCTTTCTATTTGTTTTGTGGCTTGATTTATCTAATTCTGAGAGTGTAAGGTTGAGATTTCACACTATTATAGTTTTGCTATCTATTTCTTCTTGCAATTCTCTTAACTTTTCCTTTAGGAAGTTAGATGCTATACCACTTGGTGCATATATGTTTAGTATTGATATTGCTTCATTGTCTATGCTACCCATTGGCAAGATATAGTTTCCTTCCTTATCTCTTTTAATTAGATCAATTTTTACTTTTGCTTGATCTGAGATAAGGATGGTTACCTCTGCTTTTTTGACTTCACCTGCTCCAGCCTTTTACCTTTACTCTGTATGTATCTCCCTGCTTTAAATGTGTTTCCTATAAACGACATATTATAGGGTTCTGACTTTTGAACCAGTCTGCTATCCACCTCTGCTTAATGGGAGAGTTCATCCCATTCACATTTATGGTTAAAATTACTAATTGTGTATTTCCTGCCATCTTATTATGCCCAGAATATGCTTTTCTTTTTCTTGCCCCCCCCCAACCCTCTTTCCCAGTTTTAAACTTATGGGCCCCATTTGTGTCATGCTGCTCACCCTCTTTAGGACCCCTCTCTCCCCCCTTTGAATCTCTTCCCCTTTCTTGTACCCTTCCCTTATTGCCTTTTTCCTTTTCACTTTTCCCTACCCCATTTTTAATGAGGTGAGGGGATTCTCTGTAAAACAAATATGTCAATTATTTTCTCTTTGATCCAACTCTGCTGAGAGTAAGATTCACACAATGTTCCTCCCCCTCTCTAAATTCCCTCAGATAATTTCAGGTCCTTCAATCCTTTAATGTGGAGGCAGCCAGATCTGGGATGGTCCTTATTGTGGCTCTTTGGTATTTGAATTGGGTTTTTCCTGGCTGCTTGTAATATCTTTTCCTTTGTCTGATAGCTCTGAAATTTGGCCACAATATTCCTTGGAGTTTTTATGTTAGGGTCTTTTTCAGAAGGTGTTCAATGAATTCTTTCAAAGCCTATTTTATCTTCTGACTCTATTAAATCTGGGAAGTTATCTTTGATGATTTCCTGTGAAATAGTATCTAGGCTCTTTTTTTTAATCATAATTTTTGGGAAGTCCAAATAATCCTCAGATTGTTTCTCCTAGATCTATTTTCCAAGTATGTCCTTTTTCCAAGTAGATATTTAATGTTTTTTTTCTAATTTTTTTCTTTTTCTTTTTCTTTTTTTTGTTTTGCTTGACTGATTCTTGATGTCTCAATGAATTATTGATTTCTATTTGTTCAGTTCTGATTTTTAATGAGTTTTTTTTTCATTAGGTTTTTTTTTTTTTTACTTCTTTTTGTATATGTCCAATTGAGTTTTTCAATGAGTTGTTGTGCTCTATGGATTTTTTTTTTTTCCATTTCACTAATTTTTTTTTGTGAGTTATTTTTTTTTCCAATTCACAAATCCCACTTTCTTGAGAATTCTTTATCTTTTCTAATTCACAAATCCTACTTTCCTGGGATTTTTTTACCTTTTCCAATTCACAAATTCTTTTTCCCTGCACTTCCTGGGAATTCTTTACCTTTTCCAATTCACATTTCAGGAAGCTGTTACTTTCTTGCATAGCTTTTCTTTTGTTTCCCCCTTTTTCTTCTAACTCTCTTTTAAGATTTTTAATGGTCTTTTCTAGGAGAGCGTCATGTGATGGGGGCCAGGTAATAGTCCCCTTTGAGGTATTGTCTGGAGACTATTTGCTATTAGTCTCCTTGAGGTTGCAAACCTGCTCTTTCTGTATAGATGCTATCAATCATCTTTTTGATTTTTTTACTCATTTTTTTTAAGCCTGTAGGGTCTGCCTTCAGGCCAAGGAAGTTACCAGCTTCCTCTGCAAAGCAGGGATATGTATAAATGGGCTGCAAAGAGCAGTGAGATATGGGAGTGCTGTGGGAAAAAGTTTCTCCCCCCACCAGAAGTGATTCAAACCTGGTTAGCACAGCCAAGTTGCAGAAGTGCCCAGTAAAGAATCCCACGCACAGATTAGCTTTAATTTCTCTGCTGATTTGCTGTTTTGCAACCAAGGCAAAGCAATCAGCCTATGCCAGAGTTGTCTATGTAATTTTCTAACCACAGAGGCCACCCCTTCTCCTGTTCCACTTCGTTTGCTAGCCTGTCCTATTTCTCTGTTTGTGCTGATCTGCTCCAGCCCCCCAGGACAAACCTTCCCTGGTCATCTTCCAGATTATCTTCGGCTGGTATGTTGTACTTCTAATATTTGTGGGTTTTACCAGTCAAGCGCTAACTTTGAGGCTGCATTTAATAATTGGTTGTGAGGTTATGAGAGAAGCTTAGAAAATCGCATGTGCCTTCTCTACCATCTTGGTTCCGGCCTTGGTGTTACTTTGTACTCAGTACATTTCACTTTGTCAAGCTGGATAAGTTTTTACAGGCATTTTTGAGAGCACCCTGTTTATAATTTCTTACATACAACAGTATTTTTTTGAAATTTTTATTTTCACTATCATGTATTTTTCTTTTGTTCCACATCATTTATTAAGTGCTTACCATGTGTCAAGCACTGTGCTGAATTCTGGATTTACAAGTATAAGCAAAAGGAAAGATAACCCCTGCCTTTAAGGAGCTTACATTATAATAAAGGAAGATCACATGTCAAAGTGGAGGAGGAAGAGGAGAAAATGACAAAATCCTGGAGGGTATGAAGATGAACATAGTTAAAAGTGAACATAGCTGGTGTAGATACTTTCTGAAAGAGTTGTTATTTACATGACCTACTTTATACTTAAGGCACTACATAAATACTAGATATTCTTCTTCTTCTTCTTGATCATCATCATCATCATCAACAACAACAACAACCTCATCATTTTATAAGGCTAATCTACAGTCAGAACATTTCTAGGAGAGTAAACATTGATAGGAGAATGGTTCAATTCTTTTTTCTTTCTTTTTTTTCCTGGTTAACCATGTACATTCATATTGAGAGAGAAAAATCAGAACAAAAGGAGAAAACCACAAAAGAAAAAAAAAACAGAAGAAAAAGGAAAAACTATAATTTGCAGTCAGTCTTCATAGTTCTCTCTCTGTATGGAGATGGAATTTTCCTTCCTCCCTCCCTCCCTCCCTTCCTTCCTTCCTTCCTTCCTTTCTTCCTTCCTTCCTTCCTTCCTTCCTTCCTTCCTTCCTTCCTTCCTTCCTTCCTTCCTTCCTTCCTTCCTTCCTTCCTTCCTTCCTTCCTTCCTTCCTTCCTTCCTTCCTTCCTTCCTTTATTCCTTCCTTCCTTCCTTCCTTCCTTCCTTCTTTCCTTTCTTTCTTTCTTTCTTTCTTTCTTTCTTTCTTTCTTTCTTTCTTTCTTTCTTTCTTTCTTTCTCTTTCTGTCTTTCCTTGTCTCCTTCTCTCTCTCTCTCTCTCTCTCTCTCTCTCTCTCTCTTTCTCTCTCTCTCTCTTTCTCTCTCTTTGGCAATTGTGGTTAAGTAAGTTGCCCAGGGTCACACAGCCAAGACATGTTAAGTGTCTGAGATCAGATTTGAACACAGCTTCTGGCTTCAGGCTGGTGCTCTATCCATTTCACCAACTAGCTGCCCCCAGATGGCATTTTCTATATAAAATTTATTGTCATTACTTGGATCACTGAACCACTGAGAGACCTGAGAAGGTCCTGAGAAGGACCATGTCTTTTGTAGTGATCATCACACAACCTTGCTGTGACTGTCTACAATATATTCCTGGTTCTGCTTGTTTCACTCAGCACTAGTTGATGTAAATCTTTCCAGAGCTATCTAAAATCAGCTTGTTCATCATTTTTTATAGATGATATATTCCACTATTTTTATATACCATAACATATTCAGCCATTCCCCAATTGATGAGCATCTACTCATTTTCTAATTCTTTGCCACCACAAAAAGAACTGCTACAGACATTTTGAGCACTACAATATTCCATCATAATCACACACTACAATTTGTTCAGCCATTTCCCAAATGATTTACATTGTTCAATTTCTAAGTCTTTGTCACCAGAAAAGAACTGCTATGGACATTTTTGTGCACACGAGCCCTTTTCCTTTCTTTTTAAAAAGATTTTTGGGTTACAGATATAATAGTGGACTTCTTAAGTCAAAGTATATGCATGGTTTTATAATCCTTTGGGGTGTAATTCTAATTGGTTAAATCAGTTCACAACTCCACCAATGGTGCATTAATGTTTTATTCTTAACAAATTTGCTCCACCATTTGTCATTTTCTTTTTCTGTCTAATTAATCAATCTAAAAGGCATGAAGAAATACCTTGGGGTGGTTTTAATTTGAATTTCTTCAGTCAACAATGAATTAGAGCATCTTTTCATATGTCTATAGATAGTTTTGATTTCTTTTGAAAAAATGTTCATATTGTTCAATCATTTATTAATTAGGCAATTATTCTTATTTTTATAAATTTGACTTAATTCTCCATATGTTTGGAAAATGAGCCTTTATCAAAGAAACTTACTTCATTTTTTTTCATAGTTATGATTGTTAAACTTAAATCTCTCCATCTAACACATCTGTTTATTTTATTTTTTTAATCTCCTTTCACCCCATCCTGGCTCAAAAGTGTTTTCCTTCTGACTACTGCTTCTCCCTATCTGTTGTCCCTTCTCTCACACATTCCTCCTTTTTTTATTCCCTTCCACTCCTACTTTCCTGAAGAGTAAGATAGATTGCAATATTCAATTGTGTATGCAAGTTATTCCTTTTTTGAGTCAGACTAAGGTTCTCTCACTTCCCTTCATCTCCCTACTCTTTTCTTCCTGTACTGTAAACGCTTTTTTTGCCTCTTTTATATGTCAGTTTATTCCATTCTATCTTTCTCTTTCTCCTTTTCTACTACATTCCTGTGCCCTCTGTCTATATATACACACTCCTTCTAACTATTCTATTAATGAGAAAGCTCCTATAAGTTATAAATATCATCTTCCCATGTAGGAATGTTTGATCTCTTCTATAGCCCGAGACTAATTCATATTTTTCTTGGAGGCTTTGTATGTAAGAATTTTTATTTTGCTATCTTATTCTGTGTGTATGTTTGGATTTTCCCTGGCACCATAATTCCTTTTTTATGGTGAGGATTTTTTCCCTGGTGTTTGCTCATTTTCTTAGGCTATTTTCCTACCCTATGTCTTGAATTTTAACTCTTTGTTAAAGACTCTACTTCAAGAGTAGAGGGTCCACTGTCTCAAACTTCAGACTTTTGTGTAGCTCTTTTCAAAATACTTTCATGAACCTGTAAAATTTCAGTTCTTCCAATGTGATATGATTTAAAAGGAGGGCCTTTTACTCCTTCTGGTTTGTGCTTTGGTCTCTGAGTGATGACAAACACAGTTTTCTATCCTAGAACTGTGAGGAGAGACCCTGCTTCACTGAGGCTTCAGGCTTTGATGTGCTAATGCTCTTCATTTGCGACTATTACTCAAAACACTACCGATCCTTATGAAACTTAGAAACTAACAGAAGAAGTAATGTGTAGATAAAGAGAAAAATAGATGTATGGATAGGTTGATAGATAGATAGATCATATGTAGATAGATCTTTCAGACTATATAAACATATATGCTTATGTACATATATCTTTGTAAATCTCTCTGAATATAAACACATACACTTATATAAACTTACAAAATAGATACAAAATAGGTAAAGGATACCAGGCAATTTGAAGAGGATGGTGTTAAAACTTATGAAGATCAAGAAGGAGTTCATATGAAAGGTAGTGCTTAAGAAAATAAGATTTTCTAAGAGCTAAAATTGAAAAGAGTGAATTCTGTGTTTGGGGTTCACTAGTGTAAAGGCACAAAGATAAATGGAGATTCATGTATTAAGAACAATAAGGAAATGGGCTTGGCTAAGATTTGTTTTGTAAGCAAGAAAGTTATAATGAGACTAGAAAAATGAGTTGAGAACAACTTGTAAAGTAGTTGAACATAAGAAGTTACATTTGATATTATATATAATAAGAAGGATTTTAATTTACTGGGTTAAAGAGTGACATGTTCATCTTTTACTTTTGGAAGACTTATTTAGCATCTGAAAAGAAAGAATCATCAGAAAGGAGATCCTTGTAGTAAGGAGATCAATTAGAAGATTGCTACAATAATCCAAGCAAGAGCTAATGAGGGCCTGCAATAGAGGAGTAGTTTTGTGAGTGGAAAGAAGGTGACAGATGCAATCAATACTATGGAGTTACAACTGATAAGGTCTGGCAATTAAACGAATAGGTGTTGTTCATGGGAGTAATGAGTCAATGTTGCTCAGAATGTTTCTGAGATTATGAACTTGGAGTGCTAGAAAGATGGCAGTTTCCTTTTCATAAGAGATGAATGATGAGTGGGGAATTAATGAATTCATTTTTAGACAAGTTGAATAAAAAATGTTTATTAGAAATACATTTGGCAATGTCTATTTGGTTATTGGTAACATAGGATGAGAGTTCAGGATTAATATTAAGGCTATAAATGTAGATCTGAGTGTCTTCAGGAGAGATGAAATTATGGTTATATAAGTGGATGAGTTTATTAAAGTAAGGGCATAGAGAAAGAGAAGAGAGACAAAAATAGAATCATAGGGCATACACTATCACCAGTAAAGAGATTGTTATAAGTGCTGATACTGAAAAGAAGACTGAGATTAAGCACTCAGATAGGTAGGAGAAATACCAAGAGAGAGAATAACACAGACATGAAATAATATTTAAGATAGGAGTGTTTCCAATAGTGTCAAATTCTGCAAAGATAAAACATAAAAATGGAGAAAATACTTTCAAATAGGGCAACTAAGATATTGCTGATACTAGAAAGAGAATTTTTAGCTGAGTGATGATGTAAGAAAGCACACTATAGAATATTAAAAAGAGGGCAATAGAAGATGAAGTGAAAGAGAGAGAAGGTTTTTAACTGAATGTATTGAACTATATCATTTCTAAAGTCTATCTGTAGATCCTATGATAATTCAGAAGCCTATGATTAGAACTTCTGAATTAATGAGTGATTTGTAAGTGAGAACAAACAAATCAGACCACAAAAAAGAAAGTGAAAGTTGATGACAGGACTTTTAGAGAAAAGATGCACTATTAAACTGTTGGAGCACCCATAAACTATTACAACTTTTCTAATTATTAACTGAAAATGTATCCTAACATTGACTAAACGAAGCCTAGCAATAATATTATAAAGCATACCTTCCATACACCACACACAAAAAAGAAAAAGACCCTTGTAATACAAGAACATTTTAGAAATATTGACAGAAATCAATCAGTCAATATTTATTAAGCATTTAATATATGTCATATACTGTACTAAATGGTGGGGATAAAAAAGAAACTGGGAGATAGTGCATTCTCTCAAGGCACACAGTCTAATGGAGGTATAATAAAGTAGGTAGCCGTCAAATTAAAAAAAAACAAACAAACAGATGAATTAAAATGATACCATTTAGAAGGACAGATGTAGAGAAACCTGGAAAAAACTTAATGAACTGATGGAAAGTGGAATGAGTGGAATTAGACAATTTGTGTAATAACTATTGTAATATAAAGGAAGACAACTTTTACATACATAAAAGTTTTAATCAATGCAATGACTAATCTTTAGAAAACTGACATAAAATCATATTTCTCACTTCTTAGAAAAAAAAGTAATGGGTTAGCAGTACAGAGAGGGGTACATTTTCAGACAAATGATATAGGCATTTTTAAATTTAGTTTTGATTGCTCTTTTACAAAATAGGAATTCTCTTTATTTAAATGGCATAATGAGCATTAATATTTATGAAAAAAGGAAAAAGTGGTGTGTCAATGGAATATTTAAAATGGTGCATAGGGACTGAACTTGAGATTGTATTGGTATAAGGAAGCTGTGAAGAAACTTCTATTAATGTAGGCTGGCTTCTTTTCTCCAACATATCATATTTTTCTTTCCCTTCAAAAATTATTATTTATTTTTAAAATTTATTTTAAAAATAATTCCAAATTCTATCTCTCCCTCCCATACTTCATCCACCCACTGAGAAAAACAAAGTAGTATTAATTATATATGTAAAGTTATGCAAAACATTTATATATTAGCTATATTTGGAAAAAAGCAAGAAAAATAAAATGGGGAAATAATGTTTCAAACTGTGTTTCAATCACCATCATGTGAGCCCCTCCACTTATTTCTTGAATTTTCTCATTTTGAGCATCTGGGTTTTATGCTTGCAAAATTTTTAAATTAAGTTAATCACAATCACCTGTTTTATTCTCCATGATCCTCTCTACCTCTGGTCATAATTTCTCCCCTTATTCATAGCTAAAATATTTTGTGCTTCCCTAATTTGTTCATGATATCATCCTTTTAGTCTAAATCATCTATTTATTTTATTTTTTATTAATATCTGCAAGTTGCTACTTTCTACCAAATTGCTTTTCAGTTTTCCCAGCAATTTTCTCAAACATTGAGATCTTGTCACTAAAGCTTGGATCTTTGACTTTATTAAATCTGATGGAATGGTCATTTACTACTTTGTATTGTGGAGAGTTTCCTAACACCATGTGAGGAAAATGAATTGCTCCTATTTGAATTATCTTAGGAAGATTCTGAAGATTATGTAGCAGTATAAAATACCAAACACTAAGGTCCTTTCTTGAACTAAATTGCCAAGAATTCATGCTACTGCAGAGAATGAAAAACAACATCTAGCCCTTATGTACCTAATCTATTCTACTAATCCAGCAGTCTATCTCTTAGCCATATTATTTTGATGATTTGATACTGTTATTCAGTTGCTTTCAGTTGCAGCCAACCCTTTGTGACTCTACTGGGTAAAGATACCAAACAGTTGGCTATTTCCTTCTTCCACTCCTTTTACAGATGAAGAAACCAAGGCAAAAAGGATTAAATGACTTCCCCAGGCTCAAATTGATAGCAAGTATCTAAAACCAGTTTTAAACTCCAGAAGATGAGTCTTCCTGACTTCAGGACTCTTTATACTATGCAATCAACCTGTCCAGAATTGATGATTACTGCTTTATAATACATTTCTATATCTGGTACTGCTAGGCCACCTTTGTTCATTTTTTTCATTGATATTTCATTGATATTCTTGACCTCTTTTTCTTTCAGATGAATTTCACTAATTTTTCCCTAGATCTACAAAATATTTTGATAATTAGATCATTATAGCAATTAATAAGTAAATTAATTTAGTTAGAATTATATTGGCTCATTGTACTCATGAGTAATTAATATTTGTCCAATTGTTTATTTATATGAAAAATATTTTATAATTGTGCTCATATAGTTGAATGTCTCGGCATTTAGACTCCCAAGTACTGTACACCATTTGCAATTATTTCAAATGGAATTTTTCTTTCTATTTTTTGCTGCTGTGTTTTGCTGGTAGGTTATAAAAATGATCACGATTTATGTGGGTTTATCTTGCATTCTGCAATTTTGCCAAAGTTGTTAATTGTTTCAATTAGTTTTTAGCTTATTCTGTAGGGCTCCATGAATATAACATTATATCATCTGCAGAGTGGTAGTTTTGTTTACTCATTACCTATTTTTATTCCTCCAGTTTCTTTTTCTTGCATTTCTATAATTAGTACTTCTAGAGGTAATAATAGGCTTTCTTTTTTTAACTCCTGATCTTATTGGAAAGGCATCAAGTTTATCACTGTTATAGACAATGTTTTCTTGGTTTTAAATAGATATTACTTATTACTCTAAGAAAGACTATTGATTTCTTTGCTTTCTAGGATTTTTAATAGGAATAAGTGTTGTATTATGTCAAAGCTTGAATCTTTGGCTTTATTAAATCTGATGGAATGGTCATTTACTACTTTGTATTGTGGAGACTTTCCTAACACCATGCCAGGATAATGAATTGCTTCTATTTGAATTATCTTAGGAAGATTCTGAAGATTACCTAGCAGGATAAGATACCAAACACTAATGTCCTTTCTTGAACTTTTTTTTTCCTGCATCTACTGAGATAATCATATGATTTTTGTTGTTATTTATATAGACAATTATGTTGATTATTTTCCTATTATTAAACCTGTCTAGAATTCCTGGTATAAATTCCCACTTGGTCATAGTGTATGATCTTTGTGTGATATTGATGTAGTCTTGTTGCTAATGTTTTATTTCAATTTTATGTATCAATATTCATTAGAGAAATTGGCCTACAGTTTTGTTTCTTCAATTTGAATATGTTGACTCATTATTATCATTCTCTTTGGTGAAATTGTTTATTTCTATGATTTGTTTTTTGACCTCATACTTTAGGATTACATTATTTAACTTTTAATTAAATTTTATTTTGTTTCTTTTATCCTATATTAAATGTAATTTTGCTGCATTGTCTATTTTTGCTCTTCCTGGTTTAAGTATCAACAACATATTTGTGTCACAAAAGGAATTTGAAAGAACTTCTGCACTGCCTATTATTTCAAATAATTCATATAGTATTGGAATGAAATAGTCCTTAAACATTTGGTAGAATTTACTTACGAATCTTTCTGGTAGTGAGAATTTTTTTTTTCTCAAAAAGCTCATTGATATACTGTTTTGCCAATATGGGTTTATTGAAGTATTTTATTTCTTTTTCTGTTAATCTGGGTAATTAAATAGATAGATTGCTATAGATATGGATAGATAAATGTATATTATTCATTCATTTTGCTTAGATTGACAGATTTATTGGTAAATAATTTGGCAAAAATTTCTAATATTGGCTTTAATTTCATCAGTATTGGTGGTGCATTAACCCTTTTCATTTTTTATATTGGCAATTTTTAAAATCAAATTAACCAAATAGTATATCTGTTATTGAATTTTTCATAAAACTAGTTCTTAGTTTCATTTATTAGTTCAATGTTTATTTTCATTTTATAAATCTCTTCCTTGATTTTCAGAATTTCCCATTTGGTGTTTAAATTGGAATCTTAATTTTTTCTGGTTTTATTTAATTGCATATCTAATTAATTGAACTATTCCTTTATTTTATTCATGTAAGAGTTTAGAGATATGTTTTTCCTTAAGTAGTACTTTAGATGCATTCCATAAATTTGGATATTTTGATTCATAATTGTCATTCTCTTTAGTGAAATTGTTGTTTATTTCTATGATTTGTTCTTTGACCTACTCATTCTTTGGTATTACATTATTTCATTTCTAATTAAATATTAATTTCTTCTTTTTGTCCTTCATTAAATGTAATTTTGTTCCTTTATTGTCTGGAAAGATATATTTAATATTTTTATTAAAACTTTTTTGGTTTTCAAAGCATATGCATGGACAATGTTTCAACATAAGCTCTTGCAAAGCCCCGTGTTCCGATTCCCCCCTTTCCTCCTTCCCTCCCCTAGATAAGTAGCCCAATATATGTTAAATATGATAGAAATATTCAATTATCATGCTACACAAGAGAGAAAAGTGAAGCAAAATAAAATACAAGCTAACAACAATAAAAAGAGTGAAAATGCTATGTTGTTAACCATACTCAGTCCCACAATTCTCTCTCTTGTTGTAGATGGCTCTCTTCATTACTGAACAATTGGCAGTGGTTTGAATCATCTCGTTGTTGAAGAGTGCTATGTCCATAAGAATTGGTAAGTATATAATCTTGTTGCCATGCACAATGATCTCCTGGTTCTGTTCACTTCACTTAGCATCAGTTCATGTAAATCTCTCCAGGTCTCTCTAAAGTCATCCTACTGATCATTTCTTATAAAACAATAATATTCTATAACATTCATATACCACAACTTATTCAGCCATTCTTCAACTGATAGGCATCCATTCAGTTTCCAGTTTCCTGCCACTACAAAAAGGGCTGCCACACACACCTTTGCACATTTGGGTCCCCTTCCATCCTTTAAGATCTCCCTGGATCTTAAGCCCAGCAGACCAAAGGGCATGTACTGCTTGATAACTATTTAAGCATAGCTCCAAATTGCTCTCCAGAATGGTTGGATCTATTCACAGTTCCACCAACAATGTATTAGGATTTCAGCCCTCCCAAATCCCCTCCAACATTTGTCATTATCCCTTACTAGCCTAAATATATTTAATCCTAGCCATAATATATTTAATTTTTCTGCCTTTGTGAGATTTTTATGTCCTAATACAAAGCTAGTTTTAAAAAAGATATCATGTACAGCTGTGAAAAGGTCCATACTTTTTTCCTCGTCTATTCACTTTTCCCCCAGAGGTCCATCATATCCAGTTTTTCTAAAATTCTATTCATCTCCTTAACTGCTTTCTTGTTCATTTTATGTTTAGACTTAACTGGTTGTTAAAGGAAAAATTTAAGGTTCTTTACTAATAGAGGTTCCATAACACATTTAACTTTTCTCTGCTTTTGTCTTTTAATTAGATCTATTTTTGCTTTTATTTTGTCTCAGATAATTGTCTACTCTTGATTTTTTTTTTTAATTTCAATTGAAGCATAATAGATTATATTCTAGCCTCTTATTTTCAGTATGTGTTTTTCTATTTTAAATATATTTCTTATAAATAAAATATTATTGGGCTTTATTTTCTAATCTATTCTGCTATCACTCCTGTTTTAGAAGTGAGTTTATTTCATTCATTTCTATTTATTTCCCTCCATCCTACTTTTTTCCTAGTTTATCCTTCTTTCTCTTATTTTACCTTGTCCCTCTTTAAAAGTCTTATTGCTTCTAACCATTGCTTTTCTTCATTTACCATCATATCAACTCCGCCACTTCTTTTTCTTCCTCAGTAGTTCAGTGATCCAAGAAAATCCCAATAAATTTTAGATCGAAAATGCCATCTACACCCAGAGAGAGATCTATGGAGACTGAATGTGCATCAGCACACACATTTTCATTTTTTCTTCTTTTTATTTTTCTTGTAGTTTTCCCTTTTGTTTCGATTTTTCTCTCTCACCATGATTTATATGAAAATATGTTAAAAATGAATGTACATGTGTTACCTAAAATGTTTTACATGTAACTGGGCAAAATAATATTAAAAAAAACAAATTAATGTTGAAAATTATTTTTCCATATAATTGGGAAAATAAAATGCTATTGAGAAATAAAAGAAGATATATGTGTGAATATTTGTATATATACACATATATACAAACAGAATGATTTTATTTATATGATAAAGATCTAGAAAATACTCATATATGAATCCATAACAAACTAACATATTTCCCTTCTGATGATGGGTCAACTTTTTCATGGATACCTATTAAAGGAAAAATGACAAAATCTGGACACTAAGTGGCATATTAGATGGAGCTACAAGCCTGGAGTAAAAAAAAAAAAAAAAAAAAAAAAAAGATATCTTATTGAGTTCAAATCCTACCTTAAACATTTACTAGTTATGTGAGCTTGGGCAAATCACATAAATGACTTAAGGTTGACTCAGTTTCCTCATCTGTAAAATTAGCTAGAGAGGGAAATGACAAACTGCTGAAATATCTTTGCAGAGAGAATCCCAACTGGATCATGAAATCAGACACAACTGAAAAATGACTGATCAACAAATTTTCGTATATCATCATCATCATAAACCTAAGTTGCTTTTCTCCTTGATACATCTCTCTTATAGACACATAAACCTGCTAGAGATATTTATTGGCTGTGTGACTCTAGTCAAGTCATTTAATTTCTCTGGACCTTAGCCTCTGCTTTCTACAATCCCTCGCTGCTCTAAAGTTATGATTCTATATATTAGGGAACTAACTTCATAGAATTAAATATATCTGAAAAGAAAATACAGTAAGATTAAGAGAATGAATATAAGAAAAATGAAAATAATTCATTAATTGGCATGCTACTAATTTAATTGGTATGAACTAAATTCCATTTCATTCCAAAAATACTTGCACTATAATTTAGAACATTTTTGAGTTTCTTAAAAGACTATGAATACAATTGAAATCATTTAAACCAGTGATAGAAACTTCTTCGTACTAATTTTAGAGAAAACCATGGAAATATATTTATTTGGTCTATCATCTTTGCAACAATAGTCCTTATTACTTTTGCAATTGTCTATTGATTATTCTAGAAAAATATTCTCAGGATGTATAGGTAGAAAATGTCCTGAAGCAAATTTACAATCTATCATAGTATATTCATAGCAATTAGAAGAAAAAGGAGCTTTTTCTGTTTTTAGTTATAGATTGGAATCTGTCACGGTTCTTGAACTAAGGTCATGAAAGATCTCACTTCTCATTACAGAGCTACAAGGTTGACAACACCATTGAACCATGCTTGAGAGAAAAGATACACAATCTTTGGAATAACCATATTGCAAGCATTTTATTTTATTTAGTTGTTCTTAAATTTAGTCATTTGGGTGCTTCACTGAAATGCTTATAACCTCCAAATGTTACATAGCTCCATTGCTTCCTGCTAATGGACATTTCCCTTAATATTTCAGAGGATCTTCAGTCTATCAATCTGAATATAGCACCCAATAATACAGACAACATCACCCATACTTTATCCATGCTTGCCACTCTTATTTATATTCTCTCAAAATCCATTAAGTGGGGAGGGGAATCTATCCAATGAGCTTGAGATAGTTCTCTAGATTTTTTGCCATTATGTGAATTCCATGAATTCTTGGATATCTAAGGCTGGTAAGCATATAAATATATCAATTACCCCTGTGTTATTTTTCCCTGTACTCTTTTTTTTTAACTCCTTTTTTTTCCTTTTCAGCATATCTTTTCTGCTTATTCTCCTGTAAATTCATTATTTGTTACTGAACTTATCCAAAACCTGTCAATTGACCTTTGAGGATCATACCAATTAATAAATTATTTTCATTTTTTTCTATTCATTCTATTAATCTTACTTTATTTTCTTTTCAGCTCTATCTAGTCATCTAGATGCTGCTTCCATAGGGTCTTTATACTCTGTCTCTCAAGTCCCAAAAGTTTAAAATGTTTTCTTTGTGAAACGGTGCTTTCTGAATTCACTAAAAGACTATTGAGACATTTGAGTTTTTTTTGGTTTTCCATAAGGAGAAAAAAAGAACTGGGAAATAATAGGTAAAAGTCTATGTAATTATAAAAATCCAATGACTTTCTATCTTGTCTTTCCCCATGGCTATATCTTACTCTGTGAATTTTGCTCTTACAATGAAAACAAAAACTGATTAAAGTGAATTCCTTAGCCATTATTCCTGTATCATAATCCACAAGTTATAACATCCTCCTTAAGAGATATTTGTTATTAGTGAATGATTTCTACTTAGATTTTAAAAAATCATCATTGTTTCTTTCCAAAACAATGGAGTGGGGATAGAATAATTGCTTTGCTACTGAAAAAGGCACTATATCTTAAACTTATGTCATCGGAACATTCAACTTCTGAAAAGAAACTTCAAATTAAATTCCCAGAAGTATTTTATTAAGTAAAATAATACAATTCAAAAGAGGAAAAAGAGTCCTTGATTTCTGGCCATACAAGATGCAATAAGACAGTAGTGAGCATTATAGAATCTGTTTTGTTGAGCACTCAAGAGAGACTTGAGATTTCCTTCCAAGGTAATCTTCAAGATTGAAAAGCAGGTGGTGAGATTACATCTCTTTTTGACATTCTGATTTTGTAATTCATAAATCTGCATGAGCAAATAGGCATAAACTTCTTCAAGCATAGTTGGGGCCAACAGATTAGAGGTATGGTTAGGAAACACAATTAATTAAACATTTAAAATAAAACACCACAGTATCTTGCCTCATTTTATTTGCTTGCTTATCTATAAATGTGAGTGGACTTCTCCACAAGTGTAGTCCTCTGGATTACATGAATTCTTAGACACCCAAGGTTGGTAGGAAGAAGAGGGAAAACTTCATCTCTCTTACCAGACGGCAGAATATCTACTTGGCAAAATGCCTGGAAACTTACAAACTCAATTAAATGTGCATATGGCCCATAGCAGGGAAAATTCTTTATTGCCAAGGCTCATCCTACTTATGTCTCTTCCAAACCATGTCTTTGCAATAAGTCTCTTTCTGTAGCATGAATGTTATGTAGTTATATAATAGAATGAGCACAGAACAGTGTTTCTTTTACTCTTAAAAAGTATAGTTGGGGGAGGAGAGGATGCTAAGATAACAAGTGCAAACTCTATATAGTTAGGGGAAGGGAGATACTAATGCTCAGATGTCCTTTGTGGAGAGAAACAGGAGGCTTAGAGATACCTAGACTTAATGAGCAGGACTAGTTGAATTAATAAATCTTCCCAATATTCCCTGAAGCAGCTGCTCACTTTGAAATAATGAGCATATGGTTTCATCATATTTCATTGATTTGATCCCCTTCAGCTAAAGGAAGATTTCAGCGGAATGCAAAAACCTCTATATGATTCTCCAGTCCAATTCAAATTTTTTCTTGATAAAAGAAAAGCTGATAAGCAGGCAGAAGTGAAAGTCAGATGTGGCATTTTTTTTTTTTGAGGGACAGGATTAAGATTTGAACAAATAGATTGCCACTGGCAATATTTTCATTTCTGGGATCCACTCAAATAATCATGGGGAAAACATATCTGAATTACACATTATTTTGTATTTGTTAGTTTTCATGAAAACAAGAAGTTTCTACTGAAGAAATTTCTTCTTTTAATGGAGATCAGCATCTATTTATGACTTAGTCTTAGAATACTTTTGCTTGTATAATGCCTGGTACATGATAGGCACCTACCACATACTTGTTGATTCACTGAATGGATTGTTTAATTCAAAAGCACATTTAAAATGTGTTCTATATCTAGTGCTCCATTCTAAGCATTGGAGATACAAATAAAAAGGTAAGTCAATCTCTATTATTAAGGAGTTTGTGCTCAATGGATATTAGAGGTAGAGTTTATAAGATCTACGAGTACTTCAGCATGCTTTCTATTATTGAACCATTTGACACCTTAATGGAGAAAACTTTGTTTTTTGGAAAATCAGTATCTATAGGTTCTGAGGAAGCAGAGGCTGGAACAATTACAGAAAGTTTTTCAAGATCACATCTCTTTGGGAATTATTCTCCAGGATGGCGACTGTAAAAACTGCTCTGGAAGAATTAAATGTCTTCTGTGTTCTCCATTTTCAGGGATTGTGAGTTTGTCTGCCTATTCTTAGACCCAAGTTTTGGCCTAAAAAACAAGGCTTGTAGCTCCATCTAATATGCCACTTAGTGTCCAGATTTTGTCATTTTGCCTTTAATAGGTATCCATGAAATGTTTAGCATAGTTCCCAGAGCATAAGATTACAAACAGAAAAAAAGTAGAAAAAGATTTGTAACAAAGGGACAATGAGATCATATTTGGATCTTAACATCTTATTCCCATATGCCTATAGAAGAGGTAGAAATGGCAATATAGGCAATGAAAATGGTGGGGGAAAACACCAAAATTGATTCAAGTATAAATAGAGGAATAGTCATGCTGGATGTGGCACAATTGTGAAAGTGCTATAAGTTTGATTTACAGGGGAAAAAAAGAAACACATTTATTAATGCCTACTATCTTCTGGGAACTATGCTAAACATTTGACAAATAATCTTATTTTGTTCTCAAAACCCTGTGGGGTAGATGCAATTATTTTTTTTTCCCATTTTATAGCTGAGGAAAGAAAGGCAGATAGAAGTTAAGTGAATTGCCCAGGATCTCACACTTAATGTCTGAGGCCATAATCTGACCTCAATTCTTCCTGGCTCCAGGGCCAACACTATCTGTTGTCCCACTTAGCAGCCTGCATGAGGCCTAATAAAATATGTAAGAAAGAGATATTTAAATAGAATTATGATTTCAATAAACTTGTTTTTTCCCTCTAATGGTCAGATCTCAAAACAATCATGCTTGTCCATATTGTATAATTCTTTTTGATCACTATAGAGGATCTATTCAACCTTTCTTTCATCTGATATTAAGAAAGTAACAGTGGAGCACTATGGTTATTTACCTATTTGTCATCTCTTATCCTTGAATTTGCCACATGAAGAGCCTATTTTTTCCTATCATTTAATTCCTTGATGACATCATTCATTCCTATTTTTATCTGAAACTCTTCCCTGGTCATAAGTTGCAGCTTACCTACAAAAATCTTTCAATTACTTCTATGTAATATATATTTTCTCTTTTGGAAATTGTTGCATTTCATTTTTCATTGTCATATAGCAAAATTGGTAGAATTTTAACTTTAAAAGGGGTCTTTTCCTTCACAGGAATGTTGAGGTCATTTAAAGAGCTTTGAAATTTCCAAAAGGTAATCTAGTTTATTCTAATCTTGTTTAACTCATTATCTCTTTATATTATTTATCCTGGACATAAATCCTGGACATTATTTATCCTAGATGAACAAGCCCTATATATTGTCAATCCAAATGCATTTCATAATTTAACCAATAGACAGAAAGTATCGACTTGGTCTTTCTGTTGTTAATGGTCAGGCCAAAGTCCTTGGAATGATGATAGATCTCTTTCAAGAGGCTATGTAATGTTTCAAGGCTTTCATGAAATCAGCAAAATATTACATGCAGGCAAAAACATCTGGTAAATCATCATCCATAAGGAATTTTACTTCAACTTTGATTCTAAGTTTTTGATTGATTCTGAGATTAGAGGTTTATACAACAGAGTCATATTTTAGTAATATTAATATGTAGATAAAATACCTTCTAGAAAGAGTCTATGAAGATATGTTTTTCTTTACAAGATTATGTGCTTTTTCATAGAGTACTTTATACTTGGCATATACGAGGTACATAATAAATGTTTATTTTCTTCCCTTGCATTTTGTCTTCCCTTTCTCCAATCCTTCCTTTTTCTTTTTCCCTTTCTTTTCTCATTCATTTATTTTTCTCTCCTTTTCTCCTTCCCTCCCTAATTTCCTTCTTTCCTTCCTTCTTTCCACCTTCCATCCCTTTCTCTTATTGTCCTAGGCTATTCTCTAAGACTATGAAATATAGTAGAAGAGTTTCCAGTCTGTTCTAATGAAATAACTTTTTTTCTCTACTGGAAATTCCCCATATAATATCCCCTCCCAAATAATCCCCCTAATAAAATTACCAGTTCAATTCTACCTCCTTTTGTACTTGTCTCTTCCCATACTATTGTCAAAACAATGACTTAAATATTTTGAAGACAATTAAAATAATACAAACTAATTGAAGTAGTATCTGTTTTAACTGTTTTCATGAACTACTTACTATAATCTTGTCTACATTTCCCCTATGCTGAAGCAGGAAATAACCTTGAAATTTGTCTTAGATTTAACAGTCTGCATGCACAACTTGATTGAACCTTCAAGAGAGCTAGATATTAAAACAAGCACATACACACAACAACAATAGCAATAATAGTGAGAAAAAAAAAAACCTTGTGAGCATTTTATGCAACCTTATCTTTTCTTAGTGAAAAAGAGGAAATTTTAACTTCATATTAAAGGATTATTTTAAAAAGATGATAAGCCAATTTTATGTTCTATTGAAAGACTGTTTTAGAAGAAATTAGGAATTATAAAATGTGTTTGGCTGAAGTTTTGGCATAAATTTTAATTGAAAAATGAGAGGGAACACTATATCTAGATACAATTGCAAATCTGAAGGTTTGGGGGGAATATCATTTTTTGATATGAAAAAATAGTAAATGAAGCACTCAGTAATTAGCAATAGAAAGCTGTTTAAAGGCATCTCCTAAGCAATTTTGGCTTCATATGTCTCTATATTATGATTCAGTATGGGTACTAAATAAAATGGAATTGAGATTTTGATATAAGGTAAATATAGTACTATAGTTGCCATTGGGTATTGAAGAAGAAAATAATAATTAGAAAGTGGTAATAGAAAAATTGATTTTGTTCAAAACATATCAACAGAATTAGTGATGGAGTATCATTACATGTCAAAAAGGTGTATTGGGAGGAAATGTAAATAGAAATCCATGAACTAGAGAAGAGAAGCATAGGATAAAACCAAAAATCTACATATCTACGGAAAATTAAATCAACTTAGGTTTGAACACCAATAAATGTCTTGACTTGTTTCCTGAAGGTTTCATTTCCTGGAAATTAAAAAGGATGACAAAGTAATTGTTCCTTTTTGTCTAATTCTGACCAGCAAACAGGGACTGGTCACATTCACTGGAATGATGATCATTAAATCAGAAGTTGGGAGAGGAAACATCAAAAATATTCAGGATGAATAAAAAAAAAAAAGCTAAAACTGCAAAAAAAAAAGATTTAAATTAGGTTTAATTAATTTTAAATTTAATTTAAATAAATTCAATTTAATGTAAAATTAAATTTAAATTAGATTAAATGTTAACATTATTTTGTGTCCTGTGTTCTAGTTTCTTAATTTTTGACAGGCTCTAAAAGGGGATATTACTTAATAGGCATAGAAAGCTTTTAGTAATTAAATTCTGACTATATAAAAAGAAATGATCCAAAGAAGAAAAGAAGGAGGCCTCTAAAAAGCCTAATGTGATCACTAAAGACATTCTCAAATGACCTTGGATTTTAAAATAACAAGCAAAAATAAGAAAAATTTATAGAAAACTACAAAACTAATTTCAGGAAAGCTAAAGGTAAGAAGGAGTTGAGACTTTGCATAAAACATTCTTAGGACAACAAAAAGGACCTATGTTTTAGAGGATATGAGGAAGAAAGCTAATGGTATAATATTTCCATACAACAGAAATCAACTCAATTTAACTATCAATTTTATTTCATTTTCTCTGCCAAGAATTATTTTCAGATGCTAAGTGAAATGAGCAGGACCAAGAGATCATTCTACACAGCAACAACAAGATTATACAATGATCAATTCTGATGGACATGACTGTTTTCAACAATGAGACGATTCAAATCAGTTCCAATTGTTCAGTGATGAAGAGAGCCATCTATACCCAGAGAGAGGACTGTGGGAACTGAGTATGGTTCACAACATAGTATTTTCACTCTTTTTGTTGTTGCTTGCTTGCATTTTATTTTGCTTCTCTCTCTCTCTCTCTCTCTCTCTCTCTCTCTCTCTCTCCTCTCTCTCTCTCTCTCGTTTGATTTGATTTTTCTTGTGCAGCATGATAATTGTATAAATATGCTTGCATATATTGGATATAATGTATATTTCTACCAAGTTTAACACATATTGAACTACTTTCTAGGGGTGGACATGGGAGAAGGGGAGGAAAATTGGAACACAAGGTTTTGCAAAGGCTAATATTGAAAAATTAATCCACACATATGTTTTGAAAAAAAAGCTTTACTAAAAAAAATTATTTTCAGACTAAAAAGAGTACAGCAAAGTTTCTGAGAAAGAACTAGAACAAAAGATCAAAGGAAAAAAATTAAGAATGCCTAAACACTATAAATCAATCATAATACCCTTTTTATAATTAATATAATTGATACCAATGTTTTGGGGGCATTGCTAAATCATTCATTATCCATTTGTGAATTAGAAGCTATTAAAACAAGAGGAACATGTCAAGTAAAGGATTCAAAAGGATATCCAAGAAGTAAATGTGATAAGAAATTTTTTACCAGAGCCTTCACTCCCATTGGTTTCAAATAAGTTACCTTTAATATATCTAGAAGCTATTGATTCACTTTAGACTATCTATAAATGTCTCCTTCTTCTCCTCTCTCTCTCTCTCTCTCTCTCTCTCTCTCTCTCTTTCTCTCTCTCTCTCTCTCTCTTTCTCTCTCTCTCTCTCTCTCTCTCTCTCTCTCTCTCTCTCTCTTTCTCTTCTCTCTCTCCTCTCTCTCGTTCTCTCTCTCTCTTTCTCTTTCTCTCACTTGTATGTCGTTTCTTCTGCTTATCAAATTGAACTGGCTTAAAATATTACATAAAGTTATCTCCAAAATTTTGTGATCTCCTGAAAGAAGACTACCTCAAGACTTTCTTTAACTCTCTCTCCATGTCTTTCTCTGTACCATCATCTCTCTGTATGTATGTGTATCTCTCTGTGTCTCTCTTAGTCTCTCTTTCCCTCTATCTAAATTCAAATAATTCTCATACATTTATTCCAGCACTTAACATCTGTAAAACTAGGACTACTGAGTGCACAGTTTATCTTCATATAATGCTAGCAGTGAAAGAAAAGAAGGAAAAAGAAGGAGGGTTGTGATAGCAGATAGAACCAAACCTTGTTACTAACTACACCAGGAATTGGATTTCCTCCCCTTTATTGGTGGAAGGAGGACAAAGCAAAAACTCAGAGAATTGTCTAGGTTCAAGGAACATGGTTCCTTCTCTGATATAAATTAAGGAGAAAAATAAATTATCTCAGTGAATTTTTGAGTGTTCTCATCAACCATGGTGAAGAAAAGCACAACATTCATCATCAAAGCAGTAGCAGAAGTCAAAAATGGCCATATCTATTTCAATAGGGGAAAGTTTGGGAGCAAAATAAAAGACTACTCAGTGCTTGTGCACATGGTCCCCATTTGAAAGATGAATTTCCCATAACAACTGGCCTTTTTAATCTCTCTCCATCTAATTTATCTCTCAAAAGTCTTCACAAAGAAACCCAGTTTTGCATGCCACTAGGTGATGGACTTTTAAGTTAGTATAAGATGGAGGAGGAAGCATAAGTAAATATCTTGATTTTCAACAGAAAACTGAAGATCTGTGAGGGGATACAAGGATAGGATGTATAAAGAATCAAAAAGCAGATGAATCTGAGGCATTGTAATGAGGACTAGAGTGTAGCATTTTTGGCTGCTGGCAAGAATATAGCCATCATATTCACTCCAACATCTTCTTTTCTCTGCTTCCTTATAGCACTTGCTGAAGGAATCTATGCAGATCCTGATTCTTGTCCAATTCATTCTTTTTTTCATTTTCCTACTCCCAGATTAACTTGGAGGAATGGTTCGGTAGATGGAAAGAGTCAACCCAAGCTGAAACAATACTGTAGCTTGTCATTTGGAAGCTATTTTACTATTTGTGTTTGTAGAATGCATGAATTTCCAAATTATCATTTGACCATTAAGAATGAATTATCACATTCTGAGAAATAGGTTTCATGACTGAAGGCTCAAACCCATACAATATGAAATAGTTGCTTGAGCTATAAAAGTGGTAACTAGGCCTTTTCTATTGAAAATGGAGACCAGTTTATTTACTCTTGGAGTGCATGAGTGTGTAGCCTGAAAATGTCTAAAGCCTAAGGACAAAAGCCAACCCATATTTAGAATATATCAGTTTAATATTGAAGTTTTCTAAAGAAAGTGTTAGCAATAGAAAAGTGAATATGATAGCTCTAGTAGGTTCAGATTCTTTAATTATCTCCTGAGTGCCACCATTAATTGAAAAGAATTTCATTCTTTTCAAAGTACTGGCCAATAAGAATCTGGAATATGCAAAATTGGTGCTAAACTTGCAGATGTCTGGGTAAAAACCATGTCTACTGTTTTTTGAGTCTTTAGCATCATAGAAAGTTGAATAGATTCAAATACTAAAAACTAGTGTATCTTTCAACTATGAGATCATCTGGAAGAAGCCTATCACAGTTGCAGTTTTTCAGTTATATTTATTATTATTTTGTCATCCTTATTTATTTCTGTGCTAGTGTGGGAACAAATAGAAGTTACATATGTCTTTTAGTTCATTCTTTTGTTGTTTTTATTTACATATATGCTAATGTTTATGTATGTATCGCTAATATATAGACCTAACAATATTATTTCTATTAGCTATATCTTATTTCTATTAGAAATGCAACAGCATTTTTTTTATTAATGGTTACTGTTGTGTGCCATCAAGATGCATATATATGTACTACATTGTACATGAACTTTAGGCATCTAATCCATTACATATAATGATAATATGATAACTAATGTTTATAAATCATATTGAGGTAAAATTTGTAAAGCATGTTACATATATTATTTTTGATTTTCACAGCAACTTCTATTTTATCCATGGACCAGATACCTGTACTCTTTAAGCACACAGGTAAGTAGGTCAGATAAGTAGATTACCCAGGGGTAGCTAGAGTTATTATCATCTAGTACCAAGCAATTTACAACCCCTCTTCTACATGTTACCCCAAATTTGATTAGATAATGTATTGATCACAGCATCTGCTATTTTCTTCTAATGTCAGAAAGCAATATTATAAGCTATGGGTAACTGAATGTATCTCTATAGGCATCTTTAAAAACTCACTACCTAAACAATTGTTACAAAAATAGAACTTTAAGGTGGCTCATTAAATTTTTGACTTGTTTCTGCAGAACATCCCTCTCCATGTCCTTATTCTGCCTTAAAGAATCAGAGATAATATAGTTATTTCTATTTCCTCTTGCAAAAGTTGGAGGACAGCAAGCATCTTATTGCTACATCTTTTCTTCAGTTTGAACATATTTATTTCAGCTCAATTATTCTATCTCAAAGGTTTAAATCTCCTTTATTGTTCACAGAAATCACTCTAAATTATCAATGTTCTTCTTAAAATATAATTCTCAGAATTATATAGAATGCTGCACGTGTTGTCTGACAACAGGATATAAGGGACTATTACCTTTCTTGATTTCTAGCTTTCATCATCACCTTTCTAAGCTTGTATTAACTTTATTGGCAGCAAGCATTATAGTGTTGATTCACATTGAGTTTGCAGTCAAGTAAAATCTCTAATACTTTTCTCATTGAACTTCTGTCTATCTGAATCTTTCCCATCCTTTATTTATGCTACTCTCAAACACAGGTCCATGATTCCAATTTATAATTGTTCTGACATAAACAAATGATTATGTAATTTTCATTTGCATTGCCAAGAAGATTGTCAAGGTGACAGTCTTGCTAAGAGTCTTTGATACTTAAAAAAACACACACATTTGCAAAATAATAGAAAACTACTCAATAAAAAGCAGTTGAAAGAATGAATAACCTTCCCATTTACAGAACATAGCAGCAATTACTGTGTTCATTATAAAGACAATTACCATTTTTGCCCATAGTGGAGACATTTGGGTACCTGGAACATTATAAGAAAGAAGTAATGGACAACTAGTCAAGGGAATAGTGAAGAAAACAGATTTTTTCCCTCATGGTAGATAACTATTTGGGACAGGTAACAGCTTAACTCTTACTTTAGCCCCTAAATTCATTTCTTACCTAGAACTTTAACTGGTATACTCACAGCAAAGAAACATAGCTCTTCAAATTGCTCATACTCATCCTGGGCCTTTATCATACTCAAGTGTAGAAAAACAGTTACAAATTAAATGACAGTTTGTTTTTTTTTTTTACCATCAATTAACTCAAATTTAGATACAGAAAAGTCAACAACTCATCAAAAACTAGAATTATCCATCTGTAATTGGGCTAATTTATGATGTTACAAAGAAAATGAAGAAATGGTTAAATATGTAGTAGATGGCATGTTAATGAAAAGTATGCTTTGCAAGTGATCATAAAAGTTGGCATATGTTGTTGCCTCCTTTACTTTCTAAAGGAGCAGAGATTGTTCCTCTCACCCATATTCTTAGCTAGCTTCCAGTAAAGAGAGACATCCCAAGAAATTTCCTTCAGTTTAAAAATACTGTTGGCATGCAGAAATGTAGCTCAGAGAGAAGAAAATTTAAGCATCATGTCCATTGTCTAACTCCCATAGAATAACTCTCAGAGTAGATATTGTTAAATGAATGTTTTATAAGCTTGGAAAGAGCAGATATAAAAGAGGAAACTGAAACAATTAAAGTTATTGATAAAGAGAACTCTTTTTTAATAAAAGAATCCATAGAAAATTCAACCAATAAAATGGAGTACTAGGCTATTTCTTGAATTTTTGCTTTTCTAGATAGTTTTAAAGCTAAATTTGAATTATACATTATATATATATATATACATATATATATAATATGTAAATTATATATATTTTAAAACATTTTAAAAATAATGAAATGTGATGAAAATATAGTGAAAGAAACTCATAACAATGATTTCTAAAATAGCAGGGAATAATCAAAATATTGGCAGCTTAATTTGCTCTGCTTATGAGAATATCACTATCTGGAGTCAATTCACATTGACACTTCCTGAGACAGTCATTATTAACAGATTTTTTAAAATAATAATATATGGAAGATGATAGTATGAGAGGTAACTCAGTGACAATTCTCCCTCTGTTAACCAAAAAGACCACAAATAAGATAGAATCAGCAAAGAAAACTGAGAGGAGAGTACTATGAGTAATATGCTGTTAAATTATTTTGCTGCCAACCTCAGAAAAATAACTGCAGACTAATTTAATAGTATATCTAATGTTTCCTCTCATTTTTTCCCATTTTCAAATCAGTTCTATACCATCCTTAGTACCCATTCTTTGGAATTAGCCACTTAGTATCATTCTAAGAATATAATGCTCCAAGTACACATCAGTGATTTTCACTTAGATCAGCCCAAAAATTTAAGAAGAGCCAAGTATTGATAAGCAAACTAAAGTTTCTTGAAGTTCTAAAAATTGTGTGACCTGTAATATTCTTTGTGTTCTTTCTCATTATTTCTCTACCACCACTACAGGATTGTAGGTAATTGATATTTTATTTGTTTCATGAATTGCTGTGGCCAAAAATTCATGCATTGCCAGGTGTCTAGTCTATTAGTTACATACTTCTCCATAATTAGCTATGTAAGTTCCCTGAAAACAGACTTATTCTGCTTGCAGGTATTATATTCAAAGCTTCTTCAATTGAAAAATATTAAGTTATTCCCATTCTAGGATGAGCTATCAGTGTAGGTCCTTATGGAAGTTTGTAACAAATTGATTTTATCAGTTTGCCAGCTCCACAGTCATAGGACCCAATTAGGGATTGCTGCATTATTCTACAACACAAGCTTTTCAGGGCTGAACTAGAGCAGTTGTTCAGTCAAATCAATAGGCATTCATTAAAAGCACTTAGGATGTTCCAGGCACTATTCTAAGTTTTGGAAATACAAATATAAAAGAGAAAGAAAGAGGTTTTTTTCCTCTCTTTCTCAAGAAGCATGCATTCTAATGGGGAAGACTACACATAATAGAAAAATGAAAACCAGAGAGGGTAAAAATGTGAATGGACAAGGTATCCACAAGGGGATACAGTAGAGGAAATTTTCTTTTTTTAAGGTTTACACATAATTTTTTTTTTTGTTAAACACGGTAGAAATATGTGTTAAATCCAATATACACATACACATTTATACAATTATTTTGCTGCACAAGGAAAAACAAATCAAATGAGAAAGAAAATAAAGTACAAGCAAACAACAACACAAAGAGTGAAAATGCTATGTTGTGATCCACACTTAGTTTCCACAGTCCTCTCTCTGGGTGTAGATGGCTGTCTTCATCACAAGATCATTGGAACTGGCATCAATCATCTCATTGTTGAAAAGAGCCACAATTTCAGAATTGATCCTCATATAATCTGGTTGTTGCCGTGTACAATGATCTCTTGCTTCTGTTCATTTCATTTAGCATCAGTTCATGTAAGTCTCTCCAAGACTCTCTGAAATCATGCTGCTGATCATTTCTTTCAGAACAACAATATTCCATAAGATTCACATACCATAACTTATTCAGACATAACTGATGGATATCCACTCAGTTTCCAGTTTTTTTTTCACTACAAAAAGGGCTGCAACAAACATTTTTCCACATGTGGGTCCCTTTCACTTCTTTAAGAGCTCTTTGGGATATAAGGCCAGTAGAAGCATAGCTGGATCAAAGGGTACACACAGTTCGATCACTCTTTGGCATAGTTCCAAATTGCTAGTAGAGGAAATTTTCAAAGAAAGACATATATAGAGACAAGAATGAAGACATGGCTAACTTGGATGCTTTTATTAATAGTTAGGTTCTGGAAGAAATCAGTGAACAAGGAAAGATACTGAGGGGTGGCATGTACTTCCAGTGTGAGACGTTCAGGAATACAGTGAACTACCAGGTTGAGGATGCCTCTATGACATGTTCAAGAATGTTCTGATCCATTATGGATTTGGCATCTAAATGTCCTCCAGTTAGGAACCTTCCTGTCAAAGAGAGGACAAAGACATGGAGGGTACTCTCAGTATTTAAATTCAACAAATTATCTTGATTACTTCTCTTAAAATAAAAAAAAAAAAAACACTCAGTGATAAGGAGGCAAAGGGTGGAGTAAGCAAGCTGTGTGATGTTGAAAATAAAAGAATACAGCTAGGTGGACCCAAGATGGCAGAGAGGACACATGCTTCATTCTGAGATCCCTTCTACCCTCACTACTGATTACCAAATTCACCCTCTGAAATAGTGCTTGACCAGCAGAATCCACAAATATTAGTAGTACAACAAATTACCAGCAGAGGATAATCTGGAAGATTGCCAGAAAAGGTCTGTCTTGATTGGGTGAGAGGAGACCAGCACAGTCAGGGAGGCAGAACATGGAGGCTAGCTCACTCTGAGCAGACAGGAGGTGGGATGCAGTTTCCACAGATGGAGAATTTGCATGAAGGACTCTACCACAGGAAGGCTGCTCTGCTTTGTTTGCAAAGCAGTAGATCAGCAGAGAAGTTATACAAATGGCAAAGGGAAAGTATACCCCAAAATGCCAGAGTTTCATAGGATCTGGCCACATCCACCCAGCACCGGAAGTGACTCAGCATGGACCACAGCACAGCTGCACAGCTGCATTCTGCAGCCTGTCACACTTCTGCAGTGCAGCCACTCTTCACAATCCATTTACAGGACAGCTATTGTCCATCTGTGTAATGTTCTTGTTGGTTCTCTGGAGGTCTCTGGGGGCAGTCTTCTTTTCAGTAGAGGAATCACCACAAGAATAGCCAGATTGTAAAGTCCAAATCCTTTATTATCTCCTTCACAATCTAGTTTCCTTTCCTGATGGTCAGGTCAGCTTTTTGAAGAGTCTTTGAGATTGGCCTTAGCCTCAGTGAGGGAAGTGCTGGAAGCCAGCCACCAAGGTGTTGTGACTATGGAATGAATCTGGCTGAGTTTATCCCAGCTTTAGATGCTCTCTTATAATTACATTATCATAGGTGTGAATCTTGTGGAACTATATTAAGTACTAAGTATATGTACTGAATTAAAGAACTATTAATCACCATGCTAATCTAGATAACTATTGTCTTATCAATTCCACTGAGTTAGCACCTTGTGAGAGTCCTTGTTTTAAGTACAGAATTCTGGCCCATAAATCTCCCAGTTTCTTTTGTTTTAGAACATAGGTGATCATGTCCTCCCTGACTTTTCAGGGAGGTAGGAACTCCCCAAATGAGGTGATCATGTCCTTCCTGACTTCTCAGAAATGGGGGTGAGAACACTAAAAGAAGAGGTGATCACATCCTCCCTGATGTCTCAGGAAGGGAGATGAAAACACCAAAGGAAAATGAGGAATCAAACCAAATTGGCAGGTTTCTGAAGGGTCTCACTTGAACCATCCATCATAAATCCATCAACATGGGAGGTATTACACAAGCACATAGCAATATAACACAGGCTAGTAGTGATATAACAAACATGAATCAACATGAGAAATTATACATGTCCATAAGTCCTAGAAATAGTCCAAAACCAATCTATTGTCCATTACTTCATGTGTCAGGGAATGCAATGATTCCTGCTGATTTTGAAGTTCTGTATCAGTCTTATCATGTCTCAGAGAATCCAATGATTCCTGCTGGTTTTGAAGTTCTGCAACAGCATTATCAAAAATTTTTCATCTCAGGGAATTCAATGATTCCTGCAGTTTTTGAAGTTCTGAGAATTGTATTTCTGTTACAGGTATACATAAAGAGTACACATATAATTTGATTTTACTGTTAGAATATTTTTAAAAGAAGAATTAGAAGTGAAAAGGGGGTTATATCAGAAAAAGGGAAAAGTGGAGGTAAAAAGAGGGAAATTACATCTCACGAAGAGGCAAAGGAAATCTATCAAATCTGTGGGAATTAAGGGAGGGGGAAGAACATTGTATGAAATCTTACTCTCATCAGATTTGGCTCAAAGAGAAAATATTAGTCATATTTGATTTACAGAGAAACTTCTCTCACCTCATTAAGAAGTGGGAGAGGAAAGGGGAAAAGGAAAAGAGTAGGCTAAATAGAAGGGAATACAGAAAAAATAAGGGAAGGTTAAAAGAAAGGGGGAGGGACTCAAAGGGGGTGGGAGAAATTCGCTGCATGAGACAAGTGGTACCTATAAGGGGAGGGATAAGGGGGAAAAGGAAAAGAAAAGTATAATCTGGAAGTAATAAGATGGCAGGAAATTCAGAATTAGTAGTTTTAACCACAAATGTGAATGGGAAGAACTCTCCCATAAAGCAAAGGCAGATAGCAGACTGGATCAAAAGCCAGAATCCTATAATATATTGTTTACAGGAAACACATTTAAAGTAGGGTGATACATACAGAGTAAAGGTAAAAGGCTGGAGTAGAATCTATTATGCTTCAGATGAAGTAAAAAAAAAGCAGAGGTAACCTTTCTTATCTCAGATCAATCAAAAGCAAAAATTGATCTAATTAAAAGAGATAAGGAAGAATACTATATCTTGTTAAAGGGTAGCATAGACAACGAAGCAATATCAATACTATAAACATATATGCACAAGTGGTATAGCATCTAAATTCCTAAAGGAGAAGTTGAGAGTTGCAAGAAAAAATAGAGAGCAAAACTATAATAGTGGGAGATCTCAATCTTGTACTCTCAGAATTAGATAAATCAAGCCACAAAAAAAGAAGTTAAAGAGGTAAATAGAATATTAGCAAAGTTAGGTATGATAAATGTTTGGAGAAAACTGAATGGAGACAAAAAGGAGTACACTTTCTTCATAGCAGTTCATGGATCCTATATAAAAATTGGCCATATATTAGGACTTAAAAACCTCAATATTAAATGCAGAAAGGAAGAAATAGTAAATGTACTCTTTTCGGATCACAATGCAATGTAAAACTACATTCAACAAAAAGGTAGGGGTAAATAGAGCAAAAAGTAACTGGAAACTAAATAATCTCATCCTAAAGAATGAATGAGTGAGGGAAATGAATGTAAACTATTTGCATTTTTGTTTTTCTTCCCGGGATATTTTTACCTTCTGAATCCAATTCTCCCTGTGCGACAAGAGAACTGTTCGGTTCTGCAAATATGTATTGTATCTAGGATATACTGCAACATATCTAACATATATAGGACAGCTTGCCATCTGGGGGGGGGTGGAGGAAGGGAGGGGAAAAATCAGAACAGAAGCGAGTGCAAGGGATAATGTTGTAAAAAAAATTACCCTGGCATGGGTTCTGTCAATAAAAAATTATTATAAATTAATAAATAAATAAATAAATTTGAATGCATGAAATAGCAAATCATAGACACAATTAATAATTTCAACCAAGAGTATAACAATAAGACAACATATCAAAATTTGTGGGATGCAACCAAAGCAGTAATAAGGGGAAATTTTATATCTCTAGAGGCTTAGTTGAATAAAATAGAAAAAGAGAAGATCAAAGAATTGGACTTGTAACTTAAAAAATGTAATTTTCTCTCTAAAATATAATGTTCTCAGTTGAGGTTTTCTTGGGGTCTCTGAAGCAGCCTTCTTTTCAGTTCAGTAATCACCACAAGTACAGCCAGATGTTGAAGTCCAAATCCTTTATTATCTCTTTCAAAGTATTATCTCCTTCACTTGAGGCTTGGCTAGTGCTCTGGGGGCCTTCTAAAGTCTTGGTTTCAGTGGAGAAGTGAAGGAGGAGAGCCTGCCACCAAGATGGTGTGAGATGGGATGAATTTGTCTGAGTTTGTGCTCCAGCCGTCAGGCTCCAGCCTTCTGTCTGCTTGTTTCTCTGAATCTCTCTGGCTGAGGCTTTGAGTTTATAGGCTCCACACTGAGTAAAAAGCAATCATTATATCACTAGGAAACCATTATTTGTTGTAGGATTAAATCAATTCTAAACTAGATTAAACCATTGTCTCCTCATTCCACTTAGTACCTTGTTTCAAGTTTTGGCCCATAGCATCTCCTTGTAGGATTAAATAAATCATACTGAACCATGCTAAATTAGATAACTATTGTCTCTATCAATTCCACTGACTTAGTACCACGTAAGAATTCTTTGTTTCAAGTTCAGAGTTCTGGCCCATAACAAAAAAGCTAGAAAAAGAGCAAATTTAAAAACCCCAATCAAATACTAAACTTGAAATTCTAAAATTAAAAGGAGAAATTAATAAAATTGAAAGTAAAAAAAAAAAACTATTGAATGAGTAAATAAAACTAAGAGTTGGTTTTATGAAAAAAAAATAGATAAACCTTTGGTAAATGTGATTAGAAAAAGGAAAGAGGAAAATCAAATTGTTAGTCATAAAAATGAAAAGGGAGAACTTTCTACCAATGAAGAGGAAATTAGAGCAATAATTAGGAGTTACTTTGCCCAACTTCATGCCAATAATTTTGATAACCTAAGTGAAATGAATGACTACCTTCAAAAATATAGGTTGCCCACATTAACAGAGAAAAGTAAATTGCTTAAATAGTCCCACTTTAGAAAAAGAAACAGAACAATCTATTCATCATTTCCCTAAGAAAAAATCCCCAGGACCAGATGGACTTACAGGTAAATTCTACCAAACATTTAAAGAACAATTAACTCTAATGTTATAAAAGCTATTTGAAAAGATAGGGAATGAAGGACTCTGACCAAATTCTTTTTATGACACAGACATGGTACTGATACCTAAACTAGGTAGGTTGAAAACAGAGAAAGAAAATTATAGACCAAATCTCCCTAATGAATATTGATGCTAAAATCTTAAATAAAATATTAGCAAAAAGATTACAGAAAATCATGCCCAGGATAATATACTATGACCCAGTAGAATTTATGCCAGGAACGCAGGGCTGGTTCAATATTAGGAAAACTATTAGCATAATTGACTATATCAATAACTAAATTAACAAAAACCATATGATCATCTCAATAGATGCAGAAAAAGCATTTGATAAAAATCCAACATCCATTCCTATTAAAAACATTTGGAGGATAGGAATAAATGGACTTTTCCTTAAAAATAGTCAGTAGCATCTATTTGAAACTGTCAGTAAACATCATATGTAATAGGGATAAACTGGAAGCATTCCTAATAAGATTAGAAGTGAAACAAGGTTGCCTACTATCACCTTTACTATTCAATATTGTATTAGAAATGCAAGCTTCAGCAGTAAGAGTTGAGAAAGAAATTAAAGGAATTAGAGTACATAATGAGGAAGCTGCTTCTGTCCATCTTTGATCAATTGAAACTGAATTAGCTCTCTTTATCGAAGAGAGCCACTTCCATCAGAATACATCCTCAAATAGTATTGTTGTTGAGGTATATAATGATCTCCTGGTTCTGCTCATTTCACTTAGCATCAGTTCATGTAAGTCTCACCAGTCCTCTCTGTATTCATCCCGCTGGTCATTCCTTACAGAACAGTGATATTCCATAACATTCATATACCACAATTTACTCAATCATTCTCCAATTGATGGGCATCCATTCATTTTCCAGCTAAGAAATCTTGATCTCTCAAGACATTCACTCCAAAGTCAGGAAAAAAAATTTCATTATTGCTTTTCATTTATCTAAACTCAGTAGAACAAGTGGATAAGAACTTGAGATTAAGTTTCAGGATCATTTGGCAAGTATACCCATTTGTGGACATGGGGACATAACCACCATAGCTACTGCTAGGGATAAGGGAGAAAGAAGTTCTCCTCCTCCCATTTTCATTTGGATTAAGAAGGGAGAAAAACCAAAAACAAACAAATAACTGTAAATCAGAGGCAAGCCTCTGGTGTCATCTTTGTTTTTAACCTTGGTAGTGAAGGATTATGCCCATCGTTTATATAAAAAGATGATCAGAGAAATTGTATTTGCCTTGTGAATAAAAAAGATGAGAAGTTCTGAATTCATATTTCTCCAAGAGTTAATTTGGATGATCAGCCAATATTGGGAGGCTTATTAATAATGAATATTACACCCTGAATTGAATTATGGGAGAAAAGTGAGCTGGACTGCTTTTAAGACACTGTGCTGATCTAGTAATGACCTCAAGATTTTCCCTGAAATAAAAATCCAAAATTCGAATACATATGATATATCATTATCACTCCAGTTATTTTTCTTCAAATTATCTTGCCTCTAATTTGAATGCATACCTATATATGTAATTTGCATGTAAACACACATATATACACAACGCACACATACTCATATTTGTATGTATGTATATAGGTAGACAGAAAGATGGATAAACAGATACATGCACAGAGATAGACAGATAATAGATAAAGAGATAGTTAAATAGATAATGTTGTATATTGTAAGGTCTTTGAAACCATGGGTAATTTTACATCAGACTTTGCATTCCTACTACCTAGCAAAATACAGGATATAAAGTGGGTGATTGTTGATTGATCAAATGTATTTGGGTGGAGACACACTGTTTAAAATTTTTAAAGTAATCTTGAACCATTCCTTGGAAGGTTTAACATTTAAGCTGTGCAAACATAGCAAATGATACATCATTTCACAACTTAAAACAAAGTAAAACAAATATATGCTCTATAAGTAATAAAGGTATGCATTTTATATTTTTTTATTTCACATTTTATCATAAGACATTTTAGAAGACATTCTATAGTTCAAGCATTTTGCACAACCAATATAAAATATCAATGTACCTCAGCAGTTATTACTCCTTATAAGTATCATTGCAAAGGGAAAACAATTGAATCTTGTCATAATATAGAATTATTGAATGAGAGACTATCAACTTTAGCTGTTTCATTCCTTTTTTTCTCATTAGCCTCTCTTATGAGACCTGTTTTGAACTTTGTGCTCAGATCAGTCTTGTTTACACTCAGTTTCTGTATGTTTTAATACATAACTGAATAACTTAATGCAGTACCTTCTCCATGAAGCCCAGCTACTTGCTGTGCACATTATAATAATATAATATGCATGCACTGTAGATAGTTACATTCCTAATTGAGTTAAGAGAGCTTACTCTGTTGGTGTTTGGACTGCAGAATGGCAACCAAGAATCCTCAATAACAACAGGTTTTATGGTTCCTTTCAGAAAGAGTCAAATTTTTATATTGACAAATTTCATGTTTCTTGCATATGAATATCTGTTCTCTCTTGTGGAATGTGAATGGCAGCTGTTCATTTCTGGAAATATGCCACTTGTCATTCCATTTAATTTTCTAATAAAAAATTTTATAAAAAGAAAAAGAAAGTGAATAACTTGAAACTCTGCTGGTAACCAATTACTATAGTAAATGGACCTATTAATAGCTGCAATTTGGAGATTTCTTTTAATCCCTCAAGAGTAGTAAAAATGTTAAGTGAATATGTTATGTGGTAAACATTACAATTCAGTTGTCATCATTTTTTGCAAATATTTTTAGATTAAATAGAATACATTTGAATAAGTGCTTCTTATCTTCATGAATTTAAGCAGTGAAGAGTTATTTTTTGAGGCTGGATTAAATAGTTGGTTATGAGGGTAATGAGAGGAGCTTAGAGAGTCGTGTGTGCCTGCTCCGCCATCTTAGCTCCCTATTGCTTTTCTTCTAATCTTGTCTGCATTAGTTTTGTTTGTACAAAAGCTTTTTAATTTGATATAATCAAAATTTTCTATTTTGTGATCGATAACGATCTCTTGTTGTTCTTTGGTCACAAATTCCTTCCTCCTCCACAGGTCTGAGAGGTCTTATGTTCTTCTAAATTATTTATAACCTCATTCTTTATACCTAGATTATGAACTCATTTTGATCTTATTGTGGTGTACGGTGTTAAGTGTGGGTGTCTGCCTAGTTTCTGCCATACTAATTTCCAGTTTTCCCAGCAGTTTTTGTCAAATAGTGAATTCTTATCCCAAAAGTTGGGATCTTTGGGTTTGCCAAACAGAGGGAGCTTTTCTTAAAATAATAAGCAGCATCTATCTAAAAACATTAGCAAGGACAATTTGAAATGAAGATCAGCTGGACATATTCCCAATAAGAACAGGGGGAAAACAATGATGCCCATTATCACTAATATTATTCAATAATGTACCAGAAATTTTGGCTTCAGCAATAAAAAAAAAAGAAAAAAAATGGAAATGAGGAGAAAATAAAAAAGGAAATGAGGAGATAAAATTATCACTCTTTTTTTTTTTTTAATTGGCTGGTGCTGGTTTCTTTCCTTTTTTTTTTTTTTTTTTGACAGAAACGTATGCATGGGTAATTTTTCAACATTGTCCCTTGCAATCACTTCTGTTCCAACTTTTCCCTTCCTTCCCTCCACCACCTCCCCTAGATGGCAGGCAGTCTCATACATGTTAAACATGTTAAAGTATTAAAATTATCACTCTTTGCAGTTGATATGATGATACACTTAGAGAATCCTAGAAAATAATCCAAAAACCTACTGGAAACAATTCACAGCTTTGGCAGACTTTCAGGATATTAAAAAAAAGCTCATAAAAATCATCAGGATGTCTATATATTACTGAAAAGGCCATCAATAAGAGAGAGAAAAATTCCATTTAAAATGAATCTACACAAAATAAAATATTTGGGTGTCAACCTGCCAAGACAAACACAGGAATTACATAAACACAATTAGAAAAGAATTCTCACACAAATAAAGTCAGATTGAAAAATGTGATGTTCTCTTCTTCTTTTATATGATATAATTGTTCTCTGTGAGCAGGTTTCTTGGGGAGGTTTTCTGGAATGCAGCCTTAGTTTCAGTTCAGAGTAATAATCACCTCAAATACAGCCAGCTGATAAAATCCAAAAGTTTGTTTTCTCCTTCCTTGATTCCAAGAGCTCTTGCAGCTTGTCCTTTGCTTCTGCCTCTGCTTTCTTCAGCCTCCAACCAGCACAATGGTGGAAGATGGAATGAATCTTATTCTGCCTCTGAGAGTGGGCTTCTGCATCTCCCAGAGTGCTCTCTGGTCCTGAGAGCTTCTTGCTTATATGAGCTCTCTAAAGGTGTGAAGACAAGCATTGTTTCTATCAGTTCCACTTAGTATCTTATTTCAAGTTCTGGCCTATAATATCTCTTTGTAAGATCAGATCAATCATACTGAACCATGCTAAATTAGATAATATTACCTCTATCAACTCTAATGAGTTAACACTTTGTAAGGATCCCAACAGAAAAATATTGGGAAAATATCAATTGCCCATAGGTAAATGGAGCTAATATAATGAAATGACAATTTTGTTTAAATTGTTCAATGCCATACCAATCAAACTGCCAAAAATTATTTTATAGAACTAGAAAAATAATACCAAAATTCATCTGGAAGAACAAAAGGTCAAGAATACCAAGGGAATTAATGAAAAAAATTACAAAGGACGGTGGCTTAAAGTACTAAAGTATATTATAAAGCAGCAGTCATCAAAACCATTTTGTATCGGCTAAGAAAAGTAGTAGTTGATCAATGGAATATATTAGATACATATGGCACAATAATGCCTATAGTAATCTATTATTTGATAAATCCCAAACTCTAGCTTCTGGAATAAGAACTCAGCATTTGACAAAAATTGCTGGAAAAATGGAAAAATAATTTGTCAGAAACTTGTCCTAAACCTACATCTCACACCCATATCAAAATAAGGTCAAAATGGATATATGATTTGGGAATAAAGCAAGAGATAATTTACCTATCATCTTTGGAGAAGTGAGGAATTTATTACCAAAGAAGAAGTAGAAAACCTTACAAAAGACAAAATGGACAACTTTAAAGTAAAAAAAGTTTTTGAACAAACAAAAACAACAGAATCAAATGGGGAAAAAATTTTACAGCTAGTGCTTCTGATAAAGATCTTTATTTCTAAAGTATATAAAGAACTGTGTCAAATTTATAAAAATAGAAGTCAATCCCCTATTGATAAATTGTCACTGAATATAAACCAATCATTTTTAGATGACAAAATTAAAAATAAAGCAAAAAAGACCCACATGTGCAAAAATGATTTTAGCAGCTCTTTTTGTGTTTTCAAAGAATTGGAAAATGTTTAGGTGCCCATCAATTGGGGAATGGTTGAATGAGGTGTTGTATGTGAAGGCAATAGAATATATATTTTTTTCTTTAAAAATGTAAAGAAGCTGATTTTAGAAAGTACTGGAAAGATTTATATGAGCTGATGCTGAGTGAAACAAGTAGAAGCAGGAACACAGTGTACACAATAACAGCAAGAATGTTTGATGATCAACTATGAAAGACTTGGTTCCTCTCAGTGATTCAATGATCCAAAGCAATCCAAATAAATTTTTCCTAGAAGACAGCATTTTCATCCAGAAAAAAGAATTATGGATGCTGAATATAAATCAACACATTCAATGTTCACTTCTTTTTTGTTTGTTTTTTCTTTCCCATGGTTTTCCCTTTTGTTCTGATTTTTTCTCCCAACATGAATCAGAAGCAATGTGCATTAAAATAAATGAGAAAAAAATAAACATGAGGCAAGAAATGACTGCAACAACAACTAATATTACATTTCTTATTACAACTATAGGTCAGAGGACAAAAATTTCCACAGGAGGCAGTTAGGTATGTACATTTAAGTACGTCTTAATTATGTTTCTTTAAAGAAAATAAAAGTTCTTGCTTCAAAACATTGAACCTAAATTGGAAAATATGTGGAGAGATTCAGTTTTGCTTCATGCCTAGAACATAGATAATATACAGGTATGATCATTCTTAAATTTTAAGTTTAATTTTTTTTCTTTTCTTGGTTTAGTGTTTTATACTAGAGGGGAGAAATGGAGGATGTGAGACCAAATGCAACATCCCCTACACCACTATTTTTTTTTAAAGAAGCAGGTAAAGAAAAATAACCCAACCATAGAAAGTAACTATGGAAATAGAGACCATTAGGTTTCCTCTTAAGTATAGGATGCTGATGGAAAAAAAGCCTCTTCTATTTGAAAAAATAGCATTAAATAAAATTTTAGTTAATTATTTAATTTTTCTGAGTATACATATATCTTAAATCTTTAATTACACATTGCTTTATGATTCATGTTGAGAGAGAAAAATGAGAACAAAAGAAAAAAATATGATAGAAAAAAAAATTGAACATAGCATATGTTGATTTGCATTCAATCTCCATAGTTCTCTTTCTGGAGGTAGATGGTATTTTCTAGGATAAAGTTATTTTGGGGATTGCCTTGGATCACTGAACCACTGAGAGGAACCAAGTCTCATAGTTGATTATCATGCAGTGTTGTTATTACTGTGTACAAAGTATTACTGATTCTAATTGTTTCACTCAACATCAGCTCATATAAATCTTTCCAGGCCTTTCTAAAATCAGATTGTTTATATTTTTATAGAAGAATTATATTCCATTACTATAAAGGACCACAGATAGTGGGGAAAGTCTGGATGAGGTTTAAGACCCTTCAGCCCAGAGGGAACCTGCTAACAATGTCTGGTTCGGCTCCCCATTTCCCCTAAGGGCTCTCCACCTTCCTGAGAAGTCAGAGGTTAATGACAATCTATGTTGTAGTTGAAGCAGAGTGATACTAAGTGGCAAAGAGTCATCTACATACAATAGCAAGTTGTTTATGTGGTCCCGCATGAGCAGTATATATCGCACTTGTGTAGTGTTGCTTTGATTATATAAAAGTATTAGGTATATATAAGGGTGAGAGAATTTTGAATAAACATACTCCATGTTTTCACCATCCATGTGAGTCTTGCCTCATCACTCTTGTACTAAGACCAAGGATTCAGGCTGGTCCCAAGATCCTCCAGAGAGCTAGTTCAGACAGTATATTTTGACATCCCAGCATGAGAGTTCTAGAAAGCACACAACACATTACCTTCATATACCAGAATTTATTCAGCCACACCCCAATTGATAGGCACCAACTCATTCTCCAATTCTTTGCAAAAAGAGCTGCTACAAAGATTTTTGAACATGTGGGTCCTTTTTGGTCCATTTTAAATTTTCATCTAAAATTGTTTTGTCAGGTCTTTCTAAAATCAGCTTATTCATCATTTTTATAGAATAATAATATTCCATTATTTTCCTATATTATAGTTTATTCAGCTATTCCCCAGTTGATGAACATGTACTCATTTTCCAATTCTTTGTAAAACAAAAAGAGCTGCTACAAAGCCTTTTTTACATGTGGATCTTTTTCCTTCCATTATGATTTCCTTAGGATAATCAATAGTGACAATGATGGCTCAAAGTGTATGCATAGTTTGATAGATTTTTGGTCATAGTTCCAAATTGCTCTCCAGTATGGTTGGAACATTTAACAATTCCATCAACAATGCATTAGTGTCCCAGTGTTCCCACACCCCTCCAACATTTATCATTATCTTTTCCTGTCATCTTTGCCAGTAGTACCTCAGAGTGTTTTTAATTTCCATTTATCAAATCAATAGTGATTCAGAGTATTTTCCATATAATTATAGATGACTTTAATCTGTCATCTGAAATTGTTCATATCCTTTAACCATTTATTAAGTGGAGCATGATTTGTATTCTTATAAATTTGACACCATTCTTTTTTTTTTTTTGCATTGTCATTGCATATAATTTTTTTAATTATACATTTTCATTTTCAAAATACATACATTGATAATTTTCAACATTCACCCCTACAAAACTCTGTTCTAATTTTTTTTGCACCCCTTCCTCTCCTTTCGCATTTGGCAAGTGAACCAATATATGTTAAACATATGCAATGCCTCTACATATATTTTCACAAATATCATGTTGAAAAAGAAAAATTAGATCCAAAAGGAAAACAAAAATGAAGAAAAAATAACAAAATGCAAGCAAATAACAACAAAAAGTAAAAATACTATGCTGTGGCCCACATTCAATTGTCACTCTCCTCTCTTTGAGTGCAAATGATTTTCTTCATCACAAGACTATTGGAATCATCTCATTGTTTTTTTGTTTTGTTTTGTTTTGTTTTGCCTTAAACATTTATTTATTTGTTTTTAATTATAGCTTTTTTATTGACAAAATGTATGCATGAGTGATTTTTAAACATTTATCCTTGCAAAAATTTCTATTCCAACTTTTCCCCTCCTTCCCTCCACCCCCTTTCCTAGATGGCAAGTAGTCCCATACATATTAAATACGTCAAAGTGTATGTTAAATACAATACATGTATACATATTTATACAGTTGTCTTGTTACACAAGAAAATTCTGATTTAGAAAGAAAGTAAAAATAACCTGGGAAGAAAAACAAAAATGCAAGCAAACAATAACAGAAAGAGTATAAATGCTATATTGTAGTCCACACTGATTTCCCAGTGGTCTTTCACTGGGTGTAGCTGATTCTGTTTATTACTGAACAATTGGAACTGATTTGGATCCTTTCATTGTTGAACATAGCCATTTCCATCAGAACTGATCCTCATATAGTGTTGGAATCTTTATATTCCATTACTATAAAGGACCACAGATAGTGGGGAAAGTCTGGATGAGGTTTAAGACCCTTCAGCCCAGAGGGAACCTGCTAACAATGTCTGGTTCGGCTCCCCATTTCCCCTAAGGGCTCTCCACCTTCTAACTAATTAGAGTTGATCTGATCTTACAAGAAGATGTTTTGGGCCAGAACCTGAAACAAGGTACTAAGTAGAATTAATTAGTACAATGCTTGTGTTTACACCTTTACTCATCGGAGTTCACAAGTATGCCAGATTCACAAAGTAAACTTTGTAACTTTGTGAATTCACACCTCCCTTAAAGCTCTTAGGGCCAGAGAGCACTATGGGAGAAAACCCATAATCCCATTCTCTCAGAAGAGTCTTATATAAGGCCAGTAAAGAGAGATCTATTCCAGAATATTTTCCACTTGGCTGGCTGGTGGCAGAAGAGAGTTCAGCTGGATTGGAGAGGAGCACTCTGGTGCAGACACAGAGCACTTAGAGAGATTTCAGCAGAATTACGCCAGACGCCCTCTCTCTGAGGCAAGAAAGAATATTTTCCACTTGGCTGGCTGGTTGCAGAAGAAAAAGTTTTCAAAGGAAGAAGCGACGAGTCGAGAGTTCAGCAGACAACCGGATTCATCTTCATCTCACACCACTGTGGTTGGTGGCTGGGCTCCTGTACTCCCCCCACTGAGACTAAGCTGGTCTGAAAGACTCATCAGAAAGCTAGCTGAGCCCCAAGTGAAGGAGACAAGAGATTCATTCCATCTTTGTGCTGGTTGGAGGCTGAAGAAAGCAGAGGCAGAGGCTGAAGGACAGAACCTTTGGATGTGGAGACATTCAGAGGGCTCTAAACTAACTGGGCTATATTGGAGGCAGTAAAACATCTGAACTTTTATTACCTGGCTGCGTTTTGAGGTGATTATTACTTTCAACTGATACTAAAGCTGCCTCCAAGAAAAACCTTCCCTCGAGAAACCTGCACCTCTCCCCCAGAGAGAACTATTCTACTTATTTTAAAAGAAGAAAAAGAAACACAACAATATAGTACTGTTGTTGAAGTGTATAATGATCTCCTGGTTCTGCTCATTTCACTTAACATCAGTTCATGTAAGTATCTCCAAGCCTCTCTGTATTCATCCTGCTGGTCATTTCTTACAGAAAAATAATATTCCATAACATTCATATACCACAATTTACTCAGCCATTCTCCAGTTGATGGGCATCCATTCAATTTCCAGTTTCTAGCCACTACAAAAAGAGCTGCCACAAACATTTTGGCACATATAGTTTCCTTTCCCTTCTTTAATATCTCTTTAGGATATAAACCCAGTAGTAACACTGTTGGATCAAAGTTGTTGACAACTTTTTGAGTATAGTTCCAAACTGCTCTCCAGAATGGCTGGATACATTCACAACTCCACCAACAATGCATCAATGTCCCAGTTTTCTCACATCTCCTCCAACATTCATCATTAACATTTCCTGTCATCTTAGCCAATCTGAGAGGTGTGTAGTGATATCTCAGACTTGTCTTAATTTGCATTTTTCTGATCAATAATGATTTGAAATACCTTTTCATATGACTAGAAATAGTTTCAAATAGTTTCATCTGAAAATTGTTTGTTTATGTCCTTTGACCACTTATCAATTGGAGAATGGCTTGATTTCTTATAAATTAGAGTCAATTCTCTCTATATTTTGGAAATGAGGCCTTTATCAGTAACTTTGTCAAGATTTCCCAGTTTTCCCAGTTTATTGCTTCTCTTCTCATCTTGTAGGCATTAGTTTTGTTTGTACAAAAGCTTTTTAATTTGATATAATCAAAATTTTCTATTTTGTGTTCAATAATACTCTAGTTCTTCTTTGGTCAAAAATTCCTTTCTCCTCCACAGGTCTGAGAGGTAAACTATCCTATGTTCTTCTAAATTATTTATAATCTCATTCTTTATGGTGAGATCATGAAGCCATTTTGATTTTATCTTGGTGTACAGTATTAAGTGTGGGTTAATACCCAGTTTCTGTCATACTAACTTCCAATTTTCCCAGAAGTTTTTGTCAAATAGTGCATTCTTATCCCAAAAGTTGGGGTCTCTGGGTTTGCTATAGTTATTGATTATTTTGTCCTATGTGTTATGGGCCAGAACTCTGAAACAAAGATTTTTTACAAGATGTTAAGTCAGTAGAATCGATGACACAATGGTTATCTAGTTTAGCAGGGTGATTAATAGTTTTCTAAGTTTGGTATGATTGATTTAATTTTACAACAAATAATGGTTTCCTAGTGATATAATGATTGGTTTATACTCAGTGTAGAGCATATAAACTGGGACTCAGAGCCAGAGAAGACAAGAGGATTGGAGGAAGGAGCTCAAGCTCTTCGAGCCAAGGAGAGCCAGAAGAGCCAGATTCAATCAGATTCTTACACCACCTTGGTGGCTGGCCTGACCTCTTGCACTTCCCCCACTGAGACCAAGGCAGGTCTGAAAGGCTCTCCAGAAAGCTGGTCCCAGGCCCCAGGCAAGGAAACTAGACTGTGAAGGAGATAATAAAGGATATGGACTTTAACACCTGGCTATTCTTGTGGTGATTACTCTGCTGAAACAAAGGCTGCTCAAAGACCTCCAAAAAACCACCAAGAACACTACTTTTCGTTGCCCAATGCAGGACTAAGGACCTACATCTGTGACCCAGAAATTAGGGTGAACACAACAACAGACAAGAAGGAAACTTTGTTAAGGACTAAAGTAGTGTTTCAGATGAAATGGGACAAATGTTTAGAAAACAGCCTTCTTTTTTACTTCAAGGAAAATGTGTTGAAGGCATAGTTAAACTCATAAAAAACTAAGGTTTGATTGTAACTTGGGAGCAGATCATTCTACTTTTAGAAACATTACAAAACACATCTCCTTGGTTCTCAAAGGAAAAATAATTAGATCCACAGGAGTGGAAATTAGTAGTAGAGCAACTATGTGAATATTACAGTGATAATGGTCCTAATTCAATTTCTAAAGAAACATTTTATACATATAGCTTAATACAATTGGCTTTAAGGAATTATATAATTATTAGAATAAGGAAAAAGAAGAAAGAACAGGAAGGGTAGGTTACTGAAAAAAGAGTTGAAAAAGGATGAAGAATTAGACAAGAAAGGAGTTAAGCACAAAGTTGATGACATTAAGGAGTGTGATGCTTCACAGCAGGAGCCATTAGGGAATTCCCCAAGCCCTGACCTACCCCGCTCAATAAACCCTTCATGGGTGGGGTAAAAAGGAGGAGGGGGAGGGGCAGTAACACAATCAGCACCACCTATGAAGCAGCCTATGACAAGATTACAAAAGGCACTAGTTAAAGCTAAAAAAGTACAGGATGTATCTGATTTGATAAATGCATACCCTGTGATTGAAGAATTTGATTCTTCAGGTCAAGCCAGGAGAAGATACACTCTTTTTGATGTGGAAATTATCAAAGATTTTTAAAAGGGTTGCATTCTTTATGGGGTTACATCGTCTTATGTTAAGATGGTGCTAGAGAATTTGGCTTATGAAATCTTAACCCCTAATAATTGGAAATGTATAGCAAGGACATGTTTAGAATCTGGATAAAACTTGTTGTGACTTTTGGAGTATAATGAGCTATGTAGGATACAAGCCTGACAAACTAGGCAAACTGGAGTTAACATACAAATCACCTTTGACCAACTAGCAGGGAAAGGTCAGTATGTAGACACTTCAGCACAGAATAATTACTCTTTGATTGCATATGAGCAAATTGCTGCTGCTGCTATCAAAGCATGTCCCTCTTGCAAAGTTTTCCTTTCCTTTCCCCACTTGTCTTCTAGCTCTCTTTTAAGATACTTTTTAATTTCTTTTATGAGAGCTTTATGTGGTGGGCATCAGATCATATCCACCATTGGGTTTCAACTAGAGATAAACTGCTTTTATTCTTTTCAGGTTTGAAATCTGCTCTCTTTCAGTATAGAAATTATAGGTTAGAGCCTGTTTTGCCTTTTTAATCATTTAAAAAATGCTGTGGTCTGCTTTTGGGACAGTGAGGTATTTTCAAGCTGCCTCTACAGACAACAGGAAGTGACAGTGAAATGGCAGTGGGACAGCAGTGACTGCACTGGCATCAGCCGTTGCATGCTGAGATTATGCTGAGTCCCTCCTAGTGTTGGGTGGGTATGCCCAGGTCCTGAGAGACTCTAGCATTTTGGGGTTATAGTTTTTACCCTCTGTGTTTATAGCTTCTCTGCTGATCTACTGGTTTGCTGCCAGAGCAGAGCAGTTGAAACTGTGGTAGAGTTGTCTCCACAGATTTTCCACCAGGAGACCACACCCCACCCCTCTCTGGTCTGCTCAGCATGAGCTGTGCTCCATGCTCCCACCACCTATCTTCCTGACTCTCTGCCTGGCCTCATCCCATTCCATCCCATGTGCAAGCAAAAACAGACATTTTCTGGAGAATTTCAAGATTATCTATGGGTTCTGATAGTCAAGCACTAATTCAGAGGCTGAGTTTTGTAAAACAGTTTGAGAGTAGAGGAAAGTTCAGACAGATGCATGTGTCCTCTCCATCATCTTGGCTCCATTCTTGGTAGCAAATTCTTGGTTGTAATCCTAGGTCTTTTGCCTTCCAAAATATGGTATTACCTGCCCTTTGGTCCTTTATTTTAGAAGCTGCCAGATCCTGGGTAATTCTGACTGTTGCTCCTTGATAACTGAATTGTTTTTATCTGATAGCTTGAATTTTTAACTTGAATTTGTGATTCTTGAGTTTCAAAATAATGTTCCTTGGGGTTTTCCTTGTGGGATCTCTTTTAGGTGATCAATAAATTCTTTCCATAAGTATTTCCCCCTCTGTCATATCTACAATATTCTGGAGAATATTGGGCCAGTTTTCCATAATAATCTCTTGAAGAATGTTATCCAGATTCTTTTATTGGCCTTCAGGTAGACCAATAATTTTTAAATTGTCTCTTTTGGCTCTCCAATGGTATTTCCCTTTTTTTTTTCTTCATTCTTTTTAGTTTGACTGAGTCTTGCAGTCAAACAGAGTCATTAGTTTTCATTTGCCCTGTTCTAGTTTTTAGTATGTGATTTTCTTCAATTAGCTTTTGTATCTCATTTTCCATTTGGTTAATTCTACTTTTGAAGATGTTATTTTCTTCAGTGGATTATTTTTTTGTTTTGCCTTTGGGCAATTATATTTTTTAAAGAAATTGCCTCCCTTTTCCAAGCTATTGATTTTCTCTTGCACATCTCTCATTTCTTTTCTCATTTTTTCTTCTACGTCTCTTATTTGCCTTTTAAAGAGTTCTTCCAAGAAGTGTCTTTGGGCTTGAGACCAATTCATATCACTCTTTGGAGATTACTTCTGTGGACATTTTGTCTTCATGTGAGTTACTATTTTGATCTGCCCTGTCACCATGTAGCTTTCTATGGTCAAGGTTCTTTTCACTTTCATGTTCATTTTTTTTTGGTAGTTCCTCTTTTTTTTTTTTTATTTTACTTTTACAGCTCCTGGAGTATAGGGTGGGTGGGGAGGGAATACAGTCCTAAGCTTCCTGTGCAGCTCTGAGCTGTGGCTTTGAGTACAGGGCCTCTTTGTGTTTTCTGGGAGTAGTTTTGTCTGCTCTTTTCAGGAAACAGCCTGTTTTACCATAATTTGCCTTCTGAGCTGGGACTGGAAGCTGCCTCACTGATTTGCTTCCTACTGAGCTAGGTCTGAGGTTTCATTTGCTGATTTTCTGTGATTAAGACCCTCCCACCAGCTTTTCCAGAGTTTGTCTGAACTGAATTGCACACTCTTTTCCACAAGACTAAACTTTTTTGAAATTTGTGTAGTCTATTTCAAGCTGAAGAGTCCTTTCCTTCTATCAACCTCTATTTAGAGGCTTGGTTTCATATGGTTTTTGAGGGAAAGTGGGAGAGTTTGAGAAGTTTCCTGGCTTTACTTTGCCATTTTACATTTCTCTATTCTTTATTATTCAGATCACATATTTGTTTCTTTCAAATTTGGGTCTTAAAATCATACCTTTACTCTCAGTTTAACTTTGTAGACTATGAAGTCCTATGCATACTTTTTTTTTTTTTTATTTCTTAGAAATCTCTTCTAAAAGCTGCAATGGTGAAAACACTTAATGTTTCCCCCTAATTTGCCACAATATCTAAGTGAGTAGTGTCATTTTTTCCTAATTTAGTGTAATTTTTACTTCAATAGTAGATTCTTCTCTATTGGTCTGAATCCAGCCAAAAAAAGCAACATTTGTCAATTGCTTTTGATGAATATAGCAAGGGACAACATTGTATGGTAGATGGATAATTGTCTTACTGCACAAGTTCAAGTCCTAATTCTGAAACTTACTAGTTTTGTAATTCTAGGCAAGTGATTAAATTCTACATTACATAAGAGGACTTACTCTCTATGACTGTGAATTATAGATGAATTGTTGAACTACATCCATAAAAGAGATTTCCATATAAGAAGTTCTCAATATTAATGAAATCATAGGTTCAGATACACTAAAGTACCAACTTACTTTCAAAATGCAAGTTACTATAATAGTAAGGAAGGAAGGAAGAAAAAAGGAAAGAGGAAACAAATAAAACAAACAAACAAACAAACAAACAAAAACCAGAGAAATAGAGGGGAATGCAGAGGGGGAAAAGAAAAGAAATTATATCCAGACCTTATGAAGCTTACATTCTACATTTTGGGCTTGGAATAAGGAAGATCAAGTTCAAATCCAGCTTGAGATACTTGATAGATAACTTCTATTTGCTTCTGTTGCCTCAACTATAAAATGGGTATAATAACAGCACCTACTTTTTAGAGTAGTTTTGAAGATCAAATAGATGACACAACATCTGTAAAGGATTTATCATGGATTTTTGTTGGATTCTTTACAAACTGTTAAGTCATTAGAGTTGATAGAGACAATAATTATTTAATTTAGCATGGTTCAGTATGATTGATCTGATCCTACAAGGAGATGTTATGGGCCAGAAGAAATGAGGTACTAAGTGGAACTGAGAAACAATGCTTGTGTTCACACCTTTACTCATTGGAGTTCACAAATATGGGAGATTTCAGAGTTTATTATGAGATTTCTGAATTCACACCTCCCTTAATCCCTGCCTCCAGAAGGAGGAGTCAACCTTTGGGAGATCATATATAAAGAGGCTCTTAGCTTCAGGTTAGAAAGTTTTACTTCAGAACATTCCCAGGGATTGGAGAGGAGCATCTTGGGACAGACACAGAGCACTCTGGGAGATTGAGAGCCAGAAGCCCTCTCTCGAAGGCAAAACAGATTCACCTTTGTGCTGGCTGGAGGCTGAAGAAAGCAGAGGCAGAAGCAAAGGACAAAGCTGCAAGAGCTCTTAGAAGCAAGGAGAGAGAGAGGGCTGTAAGAAAAACTAACTGGGCTACTTTGGAGGAAGCAATAAAAGATCTGAACTTTTAACACCTGGCTGCATTTGGGTGATTATTGATTTTAACTGAAACCTCCCCGAGAAACCTACTCCCAGAGAGAACCATTATTTTAAGGAAGAAAAACACTACAGAATTTGATACATAGTCAGTATAATATAAATTCCCTCCATTTATCCTTTTAGAGATTTAAAATCATGCTTTCTTTCCATAATCTTGAATTTTAGGGTTAGGTGTGAACTCATTGAATTCCAATGAGTAAAGGTGTGAACACAAGCCTTGTATTAGTTAGTTCTACTTAGTACCTTGTTTCAGGTTCTGCCCAAAACATCTTCTTGTAAGATTAGTTCAGATGGATCTGAATCGGTCCCTGTTCGGGCGCCAAAATGTGGTGAGCTTTTTCTTCTCAAAGCGCATCCAGGTGATAAAAGTTCAGATCTTTTATTATCTCCAATATAGCCCGGTTAGCTTAGAGGCCTATCTCTCTGCTTGGTTCCAAGAGCTCTCTCCGAATGTCACCAAATCCAAAGGTCAGGTCCTTCAGCCTCTGCCTCTGCTTTCTTCAGCCTCCAGCCAGCTCCATTCTTTATGTCATTCCAGTGAAATCTCTACTTGTAGCATCTTCCTCTGAAGAACTTCTTCGACTGGCCCATTGGCCTATTTATGCTCCTTCCAGAGAGAGGGATTGTGGGTTTTCTCCCATAGTGCTCTCTGGCCCAAAGAGCTTCAAGGGAGGTGTGAACTCATTGAATTCCAATGAGTAAAGGTGTGAACACAAGCCTTGTATTAGTTAGTTCTACTTAGTACCTTGTTTCAGGTTCTGCCCAAAACATCTTCTTGTAAGATTAGATCAACTCTAATTAGTTAGCAGTTAGTAAGGATTCCAACAATAACCCACATGAACAAAAGTGTCTTTGGTGCTTTCAATAATTTTTATGAGTTTAAAGGGGTCCTCAGACCAAAAAGTTTTGATAACTGAGGCATTATACCATGTGGATACTCATAATCTTTAATATAAATATTATCCTACCCATAAATACTTCCTCTTCTCTGATATAAACATTTCTACTATTGACTATATATTCTACTATTGACAGGACTGTCCTAAAGTAATACTCATGAAATAAGCATTATATTTCATCAGTGTTTTTTTTTTTTTAGTTCTTTATTTTAAATTTTTTTTATTTCAAAAAACATATGTATAGATAGTTTTCAACATTCACTCTTGAAAAGCCTTGTGTTTCAATTTTTTCCCCTCCCTTCTTCCCACCTCCTTCCCTAGATGACAAGTAATCCAATATATTTTAAACATATGCAGTTCTTCTATACATATTTCCACATTTATCATGCTGCAAAAGAAAAATCAGATCAAAAAGGGAAAAAATGAGAAAGAAAACACATTTCAAGCAAACATCAACCAAAAGAGAAAATACCATGTTATGATCCACTCTGGCTTGGCAGTACTCTCTCTGAGTGCAGAAGACTCTCTCCATCACAAGACCATTGCAACTAATCTGAATCACCTCACTATTGAAAAGAACCACATCTATCAGAATACATCATGATATAATCTTCTTGTAGTTGTATACATTGTTCTCTTGGTTCTACTCACTTCACTTGGCTTCAGTTCATTTCATCAGTATGTTTAAAAAAGTAACAAAAGTAACAACAATAACTGACATTTATACATATTACAAATTTATGAGACATCTAATGTACCTTTTTCTTACTTGAGCCTCACAATAACTTTGTAGAAGATACTTCCAATACTTTTATAGCTAAGCTTTTACAGTTAAGAAAGGTGGCTCAGAGAAAAAAAAGTGAGTTGCAATTCAATTTAACTCACAACCATTTATTTAGAGCCTAATAGGCATTAAGTACTATGTTAGGAACTAAGAATATTAAGACAAAAAAAAAAAGTCCCTGCTCTCAAGGAGCTTATACTCTAAATAAGTGTTAACAACATGTCTATAGATTAGTAAATACAAACTACATACATAATTGGTGTGTATTCTTAAGTTTTTTTCCCCCTTCAAGATCATACCAAACTTCTAAAATCAGTTTTTTTTTTCTTTTTTCCTTCCAGATAGAGTCTAAAATAGAAAAAAAAAAGTACAGATTGAAGATTGATAATCATTGGTGACTGTACTTAACCATTTTAATTTGAGCTGTAAATAGAAAGTCAGGTTTCTGCAGTATTTATCTGGAAAATTATATTATTCAGATTCATAATGTACTTGTTACTCTTATCAGGGAATAAAGCAAAGAAGGGTGAATAGACTTTCAGTATTGAAAAATAAGATGAAGCCCCTTACGAGTACATTATTTTTAAATTAAAAATTGGATAGTTCAGTAGGGTCTGGTGATTATTTTCTAGTAAATGCTTACTATGCTTACCTCTACTTTCTTTAATTGAGCCCATCATCAAGGAAAAGCCAAGGGCACCAGACTCCAATGTATATCACTGTCTTTCTTTGGTCACATCTATAACCTGGATAGGCACATTGGCCCAATATCTAACTGCTATCTGTACAATGGCCTTAACCAAGTCAGAAGTCTGTTCAATGAAGTCCAGGTAAAGAATAGTGGGGATTCAGGAAAGAAGGTTCTGCAGCTAATGATAAAGACAATAATTCACCATAACAAAGCATTGGCTGTCCTTGGTTCAGATATTAGAAATAAATACTACCTTTAAATAATTCTCTTTGTCTCTACTTTGGGTTTAACAAGAAAAAAAATAATAGCTATCTCTCTCTCTCTCTCTATATATACATATATATATATATATATATATATATATATATATATATGTGTGTGTGTGTGTGTGTGTGTGTGTGTGTGTGTGTGTGTGTGTGGCAGGATATGTACACACCTACACACACACACACACACACACACACACACACACACACCCCATACCACTAAGCTGGAATCAATGTTATCTGGAAAAATATCAACAATCTCAAATATGCAGATGACACTACTCTCATGGCAGAAGACAAAGAGAAATTAATAAGCCTTTTTATAAGGGTGAAAGAAGAGACTTTAAAAACTGATTTGAAGCTTAACATTAAAAAAGCTAAGATTTTAGCAACTGATCTCATTAAATCCTGGCAAAAAGAGGGAAAATAAATGTAAGCAGTATCAGATTTTATATTTTTGGACTCAAAGATTTAATTCAATTGATCACTGTAGATGATAGCTGCTTCCATGGGATTAAAAGACACTTGTTCTTTGAAAGAAGAGCTATGATAAATTTGGATAGCATACTAAAAAAGTAGAGACATAATCTTGCTAACAAAGGTATGTATAGTCAAAGTTTTTTCCAAAAAGCAATGCATGGCTGTAAGATTTGGGCTATAAGGAGCTGAATGCTGCAGAATTGATGCTTTCAATGCTAGAGAGGACTTTTAAGAGTCTCCTGGATAGCAAGGAGATTGAATCAGTCAATACTAAAAGAAATTAATTCAGATTATTCACTGGAAGGTCAAATATGGAAGCTGAAGCTTAGATACTTTGCTACATCATAAAAAGATGACTTGTTAAAAAAAAAGCCCCTTATAATTGAAAAGATTGAAGGCAAAAGAAATAGGGGGCAAGAGAGGATGAGATGGATAGTATCATGGAAACAATGAACATAAATTTGGACTTTGAAAGACAGTGGAAGATAAAGGAGCCTGGCATTCTTTTGTCCATGGGGTCACAAAGAGTTAGACACAATTGAACAACATCTTACTAATTAGTCTCATTATTATTCATCCATGGCTATGCTAATCTGGTTCAATTTTGGAGGAATCTGGACTTTAAAAGAAGATTCAACTTTTTCTTTCTTTTTTTCTTTTTTTTTCAACATTTTTTGATTTTTTTACTATTCAACCAAAGGGCCCTAGAGAAATTGAACAATAGCTAAGTTTTGGCTCATATATAGGGTCTTCACAAAACACAATAGAGAAACACAATCAGTATTCCATGGGAATCAGGTACAGGATAGTTATTTATTTCTTCCACATAAAAGAAGTATTAAATAGGAAAGGTTTTCACAAGCACACATTACCAAAGGTCTAAATTATAATAAAATACCTCATATTATTAAATTATCTCATGAATTAGATACTTAAAATATCAAGATATAATGTAGTTTGAACTTTACATTTCACTTCAACTCTGTATTATACAAAGAGTTCCCTCTGGGTTCATCTGGAAAACTAAAAGGAGTTTGAGCTCTTCTGCTTCTTGATAATCATGCAGAAACTAGACTAATTTAGTTCTGATTTAGTTCTGCCATTCAGTTCTGACCAAAGGATTCAGAATCTCTGACCTTTGAATTCACAATATTGCTTCCAGGATCAGACATATCACTTTCAGTATTGCTAAATTTGGTAGCCTATACTCAGAGAAGAAAGACAACAAAATTGGCAGCCAGGAACCTATGGAAGAGTCTCACATTCAACTAAACACATACAACTAAGCAGGCATATAGTTTGCTATTTCTGAAGAGCTTAGGAAGGTTACCAGCCCCATTTCTACTTTATCCAGGGAGAGGTTTAGAAACTATTGCTATGTTCTGCAGATAGAATGTGCAGAGACCAATGATGGGTCGCTTCTTTTTAAAGATCCACTGAGTCAGCAGCTCTTCCTACTGGATGGCCAAAAAAGGAAAAAAAAATCATCATTTAAAAGTACCCAAATAATTACACACTGAGCTGTTTCCCCAATGTCCAGGCTACAGACTGAGTACTCAGTGGTTAAGTGTTTTTCAATCCAATCTTTAGGAGAAATATATTTTTTAAATTATTATTTTTTTTAAATTAAGTGTCTATTTTATGACAGGCACTAGTACTATGTATTGGGGATAAAAAGGCAAATGCTCAAGGAATTTGCATTCATAGAGACTAAAGCATGTAAATAATCAGTTAAAAAGAAAGCATATGTAAATTAATTACAGGATAAAGGGTTTCACTGTTTCAGAATGTTTTTTTTTAAACAGGTTAAGGAGGACATTGGCCTATTTAAAAGGTTTACTGCAGCAGAATGATGTTTTACAGAAAATTATATTTACTGACTAGAACACACCTTACCTTGGTGTTATGGGTATCTGATAATAAACTTGGGCTTTCTGTAACATACACTGTCTCCAAACATTTCCTTCTGGGGCCCTCAGATCTGATGACTCTTAGAACTTCAGACCTAACATTGAAGGACAAATCGATATATTATTTTCTGTATTATGTATTTAAATCTATTTTATTCTGTTAGGCAAAAAAAAAAAAATAACTGCTATATAAAATGCCCCCCTGGGTCTTCATCTAATTAATTCCAACCACTTGAAAGGTTTTTGTTTTGGTGAATATTTGAAGGATGGAGTGTTCTTCCCTCAATCGATGTGATATTCTTAAAGTATGTCTTTACTTTCAGTATCAAGGGAACTGAAGATATGTAACAGTCCCTAGCTCATCTGGGGAGTCAGTATGAAGCCCACACAAGTGTTAAGCTTTTTATAGTATCCCAAAATGGCTGTCCCATTGGTGTTGCTGATTCCATTTCTAGAAACCTAATTCTTGACTGTTTACCCAAAATATCATATGTAGTCAAATGGGTACCATCAACATAGGAAAAGCCAATTCATCATACCCAAAAAGAGATGTGATTTTTATTGTATCATGATATGAAAAAAAATCATTTGCTAATTCTGCTTTTCTGCATTTGATTTTGAGTGTTTTGTGCCCTAATATATAGTCAATTTTTTTAAGGTTGCATGAATTGCCAAGAAAAAGTAATAGAGTCTTCTCCAATCTTTCACCTTCACTTTGTATGTATCACTTTCCTTTAAATCTGTTTCTTGTAAACAACATATTATAGGATTCTGGCTTTTAATACAGTCTGCTATCTGCTTTTATTTTATGGGACAGTTCATCCCATTCACATTCACAGTTAAAATAACTAATTCTGTATTTCCTGACATCTTATTTACCCCAAGTTGTGCTTTTCTCTTACCTTTCCCCCTTTCCCTTGTCCCCAGGAATTTGCTTCTGATCACCACCTCCCTCAAATAGTTTTTCCTCTATCCAGTCCCTTCCCCCCCTCTTTTTTTTTTTTTAACATTTTTCCCTACTACTTCTGTTTTCCCTTCTATTAACCTTCCTCTTTCCTTTCCCCTTTCCCCTCCTACTTCCCTATTGGGGAGACAAGTTTCTCTATGGAACCAAATATATCTGATAGTCTCTCTTTGAGCCAAATCTGATGAGAGTTAGATTCACACAATGTTCATCTCCCTTTCTTCAATTATAATAGGTCTTCTTTGCCTCTCCATGAGATGTAATATCTGTCATTTTCCCTTCATTTTCCTCTTTTTTTCAAGTTCAGTTTCCCTTCCACCTCCAGTTTCTTTTTCATATTATCATAATAAATCAAATAATAGTTGCCTTCCTTAAGTATACCAGTAACAGAGATATATTTCTCAAGAGTTATTTCATTTTTACCTTTTTATTCTTCTCTTGAGTTGTGTATTTGGAGATTAATTTTTGTTCAGCTATGACCTCTGATCAGAAATAAATGAAATTCACCTGTATCATTAAATGTCCATCTTCTTCCCTAAAAGAGAATGCTCAATTTAGTGGGATTGTTTAGTCTTGGCTGCAATCCAAGTTCCTTTGCCCTTTAGAATATCAGATTCCAGGCCCTTTGATCCTTTAAGGTGGTAGCTCCTAGATCCTAGGTAATCCTGATTGTGGCTCCTCAATATTTGAATTGCTTCAATTTGGAATATGCTCAAAAAGTTATCAAATTGTGCATACCCTTTGATCCAGAAGTGTTTCTACTTTATACCCCAAAAAGATACTAAAGAAGGGAAAGGGACCTGTATGTGCCAAAATGTTTGTGGCAGCCCTGTTTGTAGCAGCTAGAAGCTGGAAAGTGAATGGATGCCCATAAATTGAAGAATGGTTGAGTAAATTGTGGCATATGAATGTTATGGAATATTATTGTTCTGTAAGGAATGACCAGCAAGATGAATACAGAGAGGACTGGCGAGACTTACATGAATTGATGCTAAGTGAAATGAGCAGAACCAGGAGATCATTATATACCTCAACAATGATTCTATTTGAGGATGTATTCTGATGGAAGTAGATCTCTTTGATAAAGAGAGCTAATTCAGTTTCAATAGATCAAAGATGGACAAAAGCAGCTACACCCAAAGAAATAACACTGGGGAATGAATATAAACTGCTTGCAGTTTTGTTTTTCTTCCCGGGTTATTTATACCTTCTGAATTCAATTCTCCCTGTGCAACAAGAAAACTGTTTGGTTCTGCACACATATATTGTATCTATGATATACTGTAACCTATTCAACATGTAAAGGACTGCTTGCCATCTGGGGGAGGGGGTGGAGGGAGGGAAGGGAAAAATCAGAACAGAAGTGAATGCAAGGGATAATGCTGTAAAAATTACCCTGGTATGGGTTCTATCAATAAAAAGTTTATTTAAAAAAATATTTGAATTGCTTCTTTCTGGATGCTTGCAATATTTTTTTCTTGATCCAATAATTCTGAAATTTTTATACCTTGGAGTTTTCATTTTGAGGTCTTTTTCATCAGGTGAGTGATGAATTCTTTCAATAGCTACTTTACCTTCTGGTTCTAGGAATTCAGTGCAGTTTTACTTGATGATTTCCTGAAAGATAATGTCTAGAGTCTTTTGGTTTTTTTTTTTTTTTTTTTTTACCACTTTCAGGAAGTCTAATAATCCTTAGATTGTCTTTCCTAGATCTATTTTCCAGGTCAGTTCTTTTTCCAATGAGGTACTTCACATTTTCTTCTACTCTTTTTTCATTTGTTTTTTTCATTTGTTCATTTCATTCATTCTTATTTGACTTATTCTTGAAGTTTTATTGAGTCATCCATGTCAATTTGTTCAATTCTAATTTTTAGTATATTGTTTTCTTCAGTTACCTTTCTTTTTAATTCCTTTTGCATTTGGCCAATTGAATTTTTAAATGAGTTGTTTTGTTCAATGCATTTTTTTTCCATTTCACAAATTTTGTTTTTCCATGATTTGGTTTCTTTTTCATATCTATTTTGTAAGCTGTTATATGTTTTTCCCATTTTAAAAATAGTTATTTTTAAGGAATTTTCTTCAGATAATTTCTGTTTTATTTTCATATCCTCTTGCAAAAATAATCATTCCCTTTCCCCTTTTTTCTTCTAATGCTCTTTTACGATCCTTTTTTTTTTGTTTGTTTGAAATCTTCCAAGAAAGCCTTGTGAAATGGGGCTAGCTCATAACTCCTTTTATGGCTCCATATGGATTTGATTTGCCCATAGAAACCTCAGGGTTTATGGTCTGCCCTTCTCTCTCTCTCCATAAAAGCTGCTTATGGTCAGAGTTATTATTGAGTTTTTACTCATTTTTTTAAGGGTTGACATCTACTCTTAAAGCAAAGGGGCAACAGCCACTTCAGTTTGCCCTGGTGCAGTTCTGCTGACTAACTCCCAGTGATGGATAATAGAGGAGAGATCCCATGTTTTTCTGGGGCTCAGTGGCTTACAATTTTCCTTTTGTGTTTGCTTTTTGGTGTTTTCCAGAAAATCTGTTAAACCACCCACTTGCAACTGGGACAGAGTAGTCTAAGAGACTCACAGAAGATTCCCTAGTGCATGGATGCCCCATCCTAGCTCTTTGCTCTAAGCTATCTATGCTTCAGTCTGGGCTAGACAGCTTCTCCTCTTCCCTGATTGAAAGAGAATTTTCCTAAAGTTCTTTCATAGTATCTTCTTCTGGTAATGTGTTGTACTCCAAATATTTGTGGGTTCTGTCACTCCAACAGCTCAGAAGTTTAATTTGTTGTTCAAAGATCAGAGGAGGTTACAGAAAGCCATGTCTGCTCTCTGCCCTCTTGGCTGTAAACTCCCCCCCACCCTCAAGATTCTTTAAAAAAAAATTCATCATACTTGTCAAGTAGTTTCTTCTTAATATGTTCTCCAAATCAGTCATTTTTCTTTGAAATGTCTCACATTTTCTTCTAATTTTTCAGTCTTTATATTTTGTTTTATTATTTCTTGGTGTTTTATAACTTTGCTACATTCCCTTTGCCCAATTCTAGATTTCAAAAATCATTTTCTTCCTTCAGATTTTGGATCTCCTTCTTCTAATTGGTTGACTTTCTTTTCATAATCTTGTTTTTCTTGAATTACTATTATTGTTTAAATTTTTTTCTCAATCCCCCCTTTTGATTTTTAGAGTCTTTTTTGATTTCTTCTATGAAATCTTTTGGGGCAGGTGATCATTTGACAGTACTTATTGAGATCATTGAGACAGTACTTATAGGAAAGAATTTTTTTTGCTTCAATACCCTTTTCTGAAGAGGAACCCCAGTCTTCTTAATTTCCATAGTATCTTTCTCCTTTGCCTATTCATTTAAAAATTATACTTATAAGTATAATCACTTTTAGTCTTGAGGTATAGAGGATGGTACCTCTGGCTTCTAGTCCTCATTCAGTTTTCTTCTCTGAACTGCATTTGAAATCAAGAACTTAGCTCTCCTATAAGTGCCTACAGTCACTAACTTCCCTCCCTTCCCAAACACATACACACATGCCAAGCATGGGCTGGCTCCTTTTCAACCAGGGTCACATCTTGGAATCACAGCAGTACCTGGAGTCCTTTATCAACAGATTTTTCCAATCTTCCCTTGTTCAGATGGCCAACTCCCCACACTTTTTAGGAAGTGAAAATTCCCATGGCTGCATCTGAGGATACATATAGTCATAATTATTATTAATACTATGACTAATAAGAAAACAATAATAAGCATAATAATAACACAACACACTAAAATATGTAGATTCACTCATTAGGTATTTTCAGATTAATTGAATCTAAATTTTCAGCACCAAAGGGGAAAAAAAAGAAATGAAGCAATTTTAAAGATTTTTTCCTCAAAAGTCCAAAATATTTTGTCAAAATAATTGGTAGAATTTTGTATATCACCAAAATGATAGATTAATCCAATCAAAAAGGACAAAGCAAGATATTTTCATGAAAGTGCTGGAGTTAATGTGAAAGTTTATGCGCTTGGTGTCCTTCAAGACAAGTGGTCAATTAAATATCTTCTATGAGTCTAAGAAGTTTTTCTTTCTTTTTTAAAAATCTTTTTATTTTCAAAACATATGCATAGATAATTTTTAGCATTCACCTTTGCAAAACCTTGTGTTCCAATCTTTTCCCCTTCCTTCCCCCAACTCTTCCCCTAAATGGCAAATAATCCATTATATGTTAAATGTGTGCAATTCTTCTCTCTCTCTCTCTCTCTCTCTCTCTCTCTCTCTCTCTCTCTCTCTATATATATATATATATATATATATATATATATATATATATACACACACACACATATTAGTCACAATTATCATTCTGCAAAAGAAAAATCAAATCAAAAAGGAAAAAAAATGAGAATGAAGACAAAATGCAAGTAAACAACAAAAAAGGTGAAAATACTATCTTGTGATCCATACTCAGTCCCCACAGTTTTCTCTCTGCAGATGGTTCTTTCTGTCACAAGACCATTGGAACTGACTTGAATTATCTCATTGTTGAAAAGAGTCACATCCATCAGAATTGATCATCATATAATCTTGTGCCCTCTGTGTGCAATGTTTTCTTGGTTTCTATTAACTTCACTTAGCATCAGTTCATATAAGTTTCTCCAGGCCTTTCTGAAATAATCCTGCTGATCATTTTTTATAGAACAATATTCCATAACATTTATATATCATAACTTATTCATCCATTGGTCACTTGATAGGTATCAACTCAATTTCCAATTTCTTGCTACTACAAAAAAAGCTTGCTACAAACATTTTTGCACATATGGATCCTTTTCCCTTTTTTAATGTTATCTTTGGGTTGCATGCTCAGTAGAGACACTGCTAGATCAAAGGATGTGCACAGTTTGATAGCCCTATGTGCATAGTTCCTTATTGCTGAGCAATTTTTCTAATAAGATTATTGGCATGTCATCTGACTTCTAATTCTATGGGTATAAATTATTTAGGTTTTAATTTTTTTTTCAGAAAATGTAAGATAAAATGTAAGCAATCATGGATAGGGATCTTGTGTATATTGAGTGAATATATTGTTTTTTTGTTTTGTTTTGTTTTTTGTTTTTTTTTACTATCCTTATTGTTGAAATTTAACTTGTTACAGAATATTAGCTTTTTCATATTTGGGATACATGTAGATACATTGAAATTTTAATTATTTAATAAATTAATAAGCTATTTGTAGAATCCATGTTACTTTGTCTTATGACCACTCTTAGAAGAAAGGGAAAAAATAGGAAATTTCACAAGGAAATTGTACCTTTTTCCTATGAGTCTCCCTTTAAATTCCAGCTATTTAAATTCCAATCACAGGAGTAGACGAATTTCAACAAAGCAAAGATTTCTATGCCAATTGGCTTAGCACTTAACATTTAATAGGTGCTTAAAGCCATAGCAAATTCAAAATATTTAATTATAAGTGATGTTGGCCATACAGAAAGAAACTCTGGCGCTGTTTTTGCCACTGTAACTGTTGACATCATAGAAATGTTTTATTACTGCTGATACTGCTCTCTTTTTTGACATCATGGTTCATGATCCCCATTATCTCATGGTCTCCTTCAGTCTTTATTCTCTTTTACACCTCTTCAGCTTTGATCTTTTTAGCTTTGGACTCTATCAAACACATTTTCATTCTCTACTGCCTTTGAAATCCATTATCCGTATCTGTTATCCATTTTCAATGACTGCTCTTTCACTGTTTTATCTTACTCCTCCAATTAAATGTAAGAATTGCTCATAACTCTGTTCTTGGCCCTTTTCTCCCTCTCTATTTTTTTTGTAAGCTCTCACATCGATTTACATATGCTCTATGTATGCATATACATATGTTTGTATATACACATATAGACATGTATGTATATGTGCATATATACACATGTACATAAGCCAGTTCAGAACCCAACATTTAAGGATATAGCAACAGAGAGAAGAAACTCACTCTAGCCAATCTTTTAAGAATAAATTACTTGGGAAAAAGAAAGGATCTTTATCGCCCAACTGCATTACCTTTGACCAGATGAGGACCTTATCAATTTCAAAGGGTCAGATTATTTAGACCTCATGACATCCCAGGAATGTTCCCACAAAGCCAAGAATAAACAGTATCCAAAGAGAAGGCACTTTCAAGACTCTACAAGGACCTATACAGAAAGATACAAAGCACCTAAGGAGAACTTCATGACTTTATCACAAAGAGGATAAAATGACTTCAGCAAACAGGAACTGCAAATTACCTTTTTATTAACTTAACTCTTTAAGATGAAATCAACTTTTTTTCATGGATTGTTTGTACTAGTGAGAGAATCTGTCATATACTTAGGAAATGTGTTTGATGGTCTTGTCAGATCACATTAGTGAATACTATTTTCTAAAAGTCAATTTAGTTTAACTAATATCAACTGATTGATAATCACAGATTATTGGATATCTACAAGGCTTATGATAGATAGCATCAGAAAATCACTTCTATTCTCCTTTCTAAGGTTATACCTAGAACCGTAGGAAGAGAGATATAGCATCTATGTCTTGGGACCCAACCTTTTAGCAAGAATGAGTCTTGACAAATTAGCTTCAGATTATTTCTATAAGCAATTGTCCTACAATTCTCTAAATGTGTTTGAGTATAGTGATAATCTTCCATTTTGTGCAGTAAGGCTCTAGGCTGGGTTCTTTTGTCCCTAGGAAAATTTTACAGAAAAAGAGACTTGGAGTTCTCCTTTGGAAGCTGAGAAATATGCTTTTATTTAGAAAATTGTCGGTTTAAAAGCATTTGCAAAAGTCTTCTTTCAGACCCCTTTTCTACTCTTCACTTTTTTCTTGAGAAACTGCATTTTAAATGTCACAGATTCAAAAATTCTCTTTCTTTCCAGAAGTTGTTCATCAGCATTACCTATTGCCTGGTGTTTACTTTATATTCTCAGAGTGAACATGAAGATGTTTGGTTAAGAAAATGGAATTTGAAGGCAACTATCTTATGAAAAGTGAGGTTTGTATTTACTATTGAATGCAAGTCTCTCTACTTAGTTGTATTTAATCTTAAAAAATAATTAAAGTTCCCCAAAGGCTGAAAATCAATGCATTTCAAATAAGAATAATTTTATTGCTGTTGAATAAACATAAAACCCTTACAGTGGCACAGATGTGACCTTGGGTTGACTAAGACTATGTCAGCAATGAATTTGCTTTGACAGATTCTATGCTGTAATATGTTGTAATGGTGTTAACTGTTACCTTGTAAACTGATATTCCTTTTTCCTCTTTTTTTTTTCTGCCCTTCCCCTCTTTCCCTTCTTTTTTACCCATTTTTTTCATCCTTTATCTTTGTATCTTTCTCTCCCTGCGGCTTTCTGTGTGTCTCTGCCTTTCTGTTTCTGTCTGTGCCTTTCTTTCTCTGTTTCTCTGTGTGGATGTATATGTCTGTTTGCCTATCTCTGTCTGTCTCTGTCTCTTTCTGTCTCTCCCTATGTATTTTTCTCTCTGTGTCTGTCTCCTCTCTTTCCTGTTTCTCTATCTCTTTCAGACTAAAAATGTGTTAGCCACTTTATTTAACATGTTCCCCTTTTCCAGCTTATGTCTGTTCACTACTTTTTTAGGTAACTTGATTGCTCTCTGCTCTCAGGAGTTTATCATATTTGTGCTATAGGAAAAAGGGTTATCTTGATCTCTACTGTACTCAGAACTCCAAGACTTGAATAATCTATCATCTTCAGCCTCTCTAGGTAGCAGAGATTACAGTTGTGTGCCATCAAGGCAATCTCTAGGGCTAGATGAATTGATATGTGAATGCTACCAAACTTTTAAAGAACAATTAATTCCAGTATTATGCAAACTATTTGGGAAAATATGGAAAGAAGTAACCTTATCAAATTATTTTTATGGCACAGATATGGTGTTGAAACATAAACCAGGTAGGATCAAAACAAAGAAAGAAAATCATAGACCAATTTCCCTAATTAATATTGATGTTAAAGTAATTACAGAAAGTTTTCCCCAAGATAAAACTCCATGATGAAGTAGGATTTATATGGAAAATGCAGAGCTGGTTCAATATTAGGAAAACTATTAGCATAATTGACTATCTCAATAACTAAACTAACAAAAATCATATGATTATCTCAATATATGCAGAAAAAGCATTTGACAAAATCCAGTACCCATTTCTTTAAAAACACTAGAGAGCATAGATATGGAGTTTTCCTTAAATGATCAGTAGTATCTATTTAAAGCCATAAGCAAACATCAAATGTAATGGGCATAAACTAGAACAATTCCCAATAAGATCAGGGGTGAAAAAAGATTGCTCACCATTACTATTCAATATTGTATTAGAAATGTTAGCTTTAGTAAAAAGAGAAGAAAAGTAGATTAAAGGATTTAGAATAGGTAAGGAGAAAACCAAATTATCATGCTTTGCAGATGACATGATGGTATGCTTAGAGAATCCTAGAGAATCAACTAAAAATATTATAAATAATTCATAACTTTAGCAAAGTTATAGGATACAAAATAATTCAACACAAATCATCAGCATTTTTATATATTACCAATAAAGTCCAGCAGCAAGAGATACAAAGAGAAATTCCATTTAAAATAATTGTAGGTAATATAAAATATAAATATGCAAGAGAATAACATTTCAGGAAGGAAATGTGAATTGGAAAAGGTAAAGAACTCCCAAGAAATTAGGATTTGTGGATTAGAAAAGAAAAAGAACTCCCATGAAAGTAGGATTTGTGAATTGGAAAAGAAAAAGAACTCCTATGAAAGTAGGATTTTGAATTGGAAAAAGAAAATAACTAACTAAAAAAAAAAAATAGTGAAATGGGAAAAAATTCCATAGAACAAAACAACTCATTTAAAAACTCAATTGGACATATGCAAAAAGAAGTAAAAAAAAAGTAATGAAGAAAATAACTCATTAAAAATCAGAACTGAACAAATAGAAATGAATGATTCATTGAGATATCAGGAATCACTCAAGCAAAACCAAAAAAAAAAAAAAAAAGAAAAGAAAAATTAGGAAAAACATTAAATATATACTTGGAAAAACAGCATACCAGGAAAATAGATCTAGGAGAGATCATCTGAGGATTATTGGACTTCCCGAAAATTATAATGAAAAAAAGAGCCTAGATACTTTTTTTTACATGAAATCATCAAAGAGAACTGCCCAGAAGTAATAGAACCGGAAGGTAAAATAGGTGTTGAAAGAATTCATCGAACACCTTCTGAAAAAGACCCTAAAAGAAAGACTCCGAGGAATATTGTGGCCAAATTTTAGAACTATCAGACTAAGGAAAAAATATTACAAGCAGCTAGAAAAAAACAATTCAAATACCGAGGTGCCACAATAAGGATCGTTCAAGATCTGGCTGCCTCCACATTAAAGGATTGAAGGGCCTGGAATCTGATATTCCAAAAGGGAAAAGAATTTGGAATGCAGCCAAGAATAAACTACCCAGAAAAGCTGAACATTTTCTTCCATGGAAGAAGATGGACATTTAATGAAACAGATGAATTCCATTTGTTTCTAAGGAAAAAACCAGATCTACCAAAAAAAAAAAATTGATCTCCAACCCTAGGATTCAAGAAAAGCAGAAAAAGGTAAAAGGAACTCTTGAGAATTGTATTTCTGTTGTGAATATATACAAAGTCTCCATGTATAATTTGATCTTACTGATATAACATAAAAAAGGGAAGTAGAAATGGAAAGGGGAAAGTGTCAGAAAAAGGAAAAAGGGGAGATAAAAAGAGGGAAACTATATCCCACGAAGAGGCAAAGGAAACCTATCATGTCTGAGGGAATTTAGAGAGGAGGTAGAACATTGTGTGAATCTTATTCTCATCAGAATTGGCTCAAAGAGAAAATAATTGACATATTTGTTTTGCAGAGAATCTTCTCTCACCTCATTAAAAAGTTAAAATCATTAAATCATTATTAATCAGAGAAATGCAAATTAAGACAACTCTGAGATACTACTACACACCTGTCAGATTGGCTAGAATGACAGGGAAAGATAATGGGGAATGTTGGATGAGATGTGGGAAAACAGGGACACTGATACATTGTTGGTGGAATTGTGAACACATCCAGCCATTCTGGAGAGCAATTTGGAACTATGCTCAAAAAATTATCAAACTGTGCATACCCTTTGATCCAGCAGTGTTTCTACTGGGCTTATACCCCAAAGAGATACTAAAGAAAGGAAAGGGACCTGTATGTGCCAAAATGTTTGTGGCAGCCCTGTTTGTAGTGGCTAGAAGCTGGAAAATGAAAGGATGTCCATCAATTGGAGAATGGTTGAGTAAATTGTGGTATATGAATGTTATGGAATATTATTGTTCTGTAAGGAATGACCAGCAGGATGAATACAGAGAGGACTGGTGAGACTTACATGAACTGATGCTGAGTGAAATGAGCAGAACCAGGAGATCATTATATACCTCAACAACGATACTGTTTGAGGATGTATTCTGATGGAAGTGGATCCCTTCGATAAAGAGAGCCTTAATTGATCAAAGATGGACAGAAGCAGCTACACCCAGAGAAAGAATACTGGGAAATGAATATAAACTGCTTGCATTTTTGTTTTTCTTCCCAGGTTATTTATACCTTCTGAATTCAATTCTCCCTGTGCAACAAGAAAACTGTTCGGGAAAAGGAAAAGAGTAATAAGGGAAGGGTCCAAGAAAGGGGAAGGGATTCAAAGGGGGAGGGAGGGATCCTAAAGAGGGAGAGCTGCATTTTGCAAGTGGGGCCCATAAGTTTAATAATGGGAAAGGGAGTAAGAGAAGGGGGGAAGAAAAAGAAAAGCATAATCTGGGAATAATAAAATAGCAGGAAATATGGAATTAGTAATTTTAACCATAAATGTGAATGTGATGAACTCTCCCATAAAGCAGAGGTAGATAGCAGACTGGATCAAAAGTCAGAAACCTACAATATGTTGTTTACAGGAAACACATTTAAAGCAGGGAGATACACACAGAACAAAGGTAAAAGGCTGGAGCAGACTCTATTATGCTTCAGATGAAGTAAAAAAAAAGCAGAGGTAACCATCCTTATCTCAGATCAAGCAAAAGCAAAAATTGATCTAATTAAAAGAGATAAGGAAGGAAACAATATCTTGCTAAAGGGTAGCATAGACAATGAAGCAATATCAGTACTAAACATATATGCATCAAGTGGTATAGCATTCGGATTTCCTAAAGGAGAAGTTAAAAGAGTTGCAAGAAGAAATAGAAATAGAAAACTATTATAGTTTTGCTATTATCTTAACTTTGCCCTCTCAGAATTAGATAAATCAAACCACAGAACAAATAGGAAAAAAAAATTAAAGAGGTAAATAGAATATTAGAAAAATTAGGTATGATAGATCTTTGAAGAAACCTGAATGGTGACAGAAAGGAAAAACTTTCTTCTCAGCAGTTCATGGAATCTGTACAAAAGTTGACGATATATCAAAACATAAAGACCTCAAAATTAAATGCAGGAAGGCAGAAATAGTAAATGTTTTCTTTTCAGATCACGATGAAATAAAAACTACATTCAACAAAAAGTTAGGGGTAAATAGACCAAAAAGTAATTGGAAACTAAATAATCTCATCTTAAAGAATGAAACAGCAAATTATAGATACAATTAATAATTGCACTCAAGATAATGACAATGATGGGATATCATATCAGAATTTGTGCGATGCAGCCAAAGTGGTAATTTTACATCCTTAAAGGCTTACTTGAACAAAATAGAGAAAGAGAAAATCAATGAATTGTGCTTGCAACTTAAAAAGCTAGAAAAAGACCAAATTAAAAACTCCCAATCAAATACTAAACTTGAAATTCTAAAATTAAAAGGAGAAATTAATAATATTGAAAGTTAAAAAAAACTATTGAATTAATAAATAAAACTAAGAGTTGGTTTTATGAAAAAAGGTTTAAAATAAATAAACCTTTGGTACATCTGATTAGAAGAAAGAAAGAGGAAAATCAAATTGTTAGTCTTAAAAATGAAAAGGGAGAACTTTCCACCAGTGAAGAGGAAATTAGAGCAATAATAAGGAGTTATTTTGCTCAACTTTATGCCAATAAATTTGTCAACCTAAGTGAAATGGATGACTACCTCCAAAAATATAGGCTTCCCAGATTGACAAAGGAGGAAGTAAATTGCTTAAATAGTCCCATTTTAGAAAAAGAACTAGAACAAGGTATTAATCAACTCCCTAAGAAAAAATCCCCAGGACCAGATGGATTTATATATGAATTCTACCAAACATTTCAAAAACAATTAACCCCAATGCTATATAAACTATTTGATAAAAATAGGGAATGAAGGAGTCCTACCAAATTCCTTTATGATACAGACATAGTACTGATGTCTAAACATCACTAAACTAGGTAGGTTGAAAACAGAGAAAAAAAAAATTTAGAACAATCTCCTTAATGAATATTGATGCTAAACTCTTCAATAAGATATTTGCAAAAAGACTACAGAAAATCATCCCCAGGATAATACACCATGATCAAGTAGGATTTTTACCAGGAATGCAGGCTGGTTCAATATTGGGAAAATTATTAGTATAACTGACCATATTAATAACCAAATTAACAAAAACTATATGATTATCTCAATAGATGCAGACAAAGCATTTGCTAAAATTCAACATCCATTCCTATTTAAAACACTTGAGAGAATAGGAATAAATGGACTTTTCCTTAAAATAATCATTAGCATCTATTTAAAACCATCAGTAAGCATCATATGTAATGGGGATCCTTTCATGTGGAAGCAGCCAGATCTTGAGTGATCCTTATTGTGGCACCTCGGTATTTGAATTGTTTTTGTTGTTGTTGTTGTTGTTTGTTTGTTTGTTTGTTTCTGGCTGCTTGTAATATTTTTTCCTTAGTCTGATAGCTCTGAAATTTGGCCACAATATTCCTTGGAGTTTTTATTTTAGGATCCTTTTCAGAAGGTGTTTGATGAATTCTTTCAATACCTATTTTACCTTCTGATTCTATTATATCTGGGCAGTTCTCTTTGATTTCCTGTAAAATAGTAACTAGGCTCTTTTTTTCATCATAATTTTCAGGAAGT